>NC_092809.1:141855365-142164484 GCF_040954645.1 Diabrotica undecimpunctata
ATTTAAAAAATTCCGGACTTTTCTGAATAAGCCCATAAAAAAATAAAAATGAGTAAAAAAATGAGAATTTACCTTGGCCACATTGATTATTATCCGTTAATATATCTGTTATATCCTTTAAACACTTCACTAACCACTGTACATTTTAAAAGGGCACATTAAGTAAATTACAGTTCTTGCAACTTTCTAAAGCAGAAATAGCAAAAATAAAATAAAAAAAGTCTTACAGTGAATTTTAGGTTGTTTCACTATACACTTTGACTGAAGACTGTATGGGTTTTTTAATAATAAATAACTATATGAATTGCTTTTTATTGAACAGGTTAATGAATTACGGACACTACTTCAACTGCACTCTCATAACCAGACAACTAGACATGTTTTATCAACTTGTGATCAAGAGGTAAATCGGGAATTAAGGAAACCATAATAGATTTTTCGAGAATAAAAGCTCAAACCTGCCAAATATACAACTATATCGGCAAATATGTACTCAAGCAACGAAGCGTCGCCGAAAACTGAATAATTATTTTAAAACCAATGCGGGACTGACAGAAAATAGCAACATAAGAGAAGCATAGTAATTATCTCGATAAAGGCAAATTGCAGTACAAACAAACACTTAGATTACGTTAATTCTCGTTCAAATTTTAAGACGCAATTTTCAAAGTACATCTTTTTGAAGATCTAAGACGCAATTTGGAATGTTTATTTAAAATCCTCTTAGAAAACTTTTATTACATACAGCGTGGAAAAAAATGCTACAATATTAAAGACCAGTTGTTACTATTCGAACATATTTTTCTTTCACGACACGCTGAAGTCTATCCAAGGCTCCTAATATCTTAATTCTTGAAAAAATCTTCACAAATTATTAGTTTGTTTGAAGTCCTCTATAAGCCTTTCACGGGTGTAAGACAGTTTTTATACAACGCAGACTTTGTTGGAGTCCGTAAAATGTTTAAAGAGAACTCTAAACATTTTCAACCTGCCTGGAGTATCTCTAAGAGTTTGTAAGGATTACGAAATCTTTCACACCTTACCTGAAGGTAAATTTAGGCCTAAAACGTCCAAGGACTATAAAGCGTGCTAGGTACTCCTAATACTTTCAAGCCTTATACAGAAGCGGTTAAAAAATTCTTTTAAAAGGGAGTCTTTTAAAATATTTTAGGTGTCCCTGAAATCCTTCGTAAATCAATTAAATATTCCAAGGCATTTTGGGCCTCTTCTGAAGGGCCTTAAAACATTCTTAATATCTCTAAAATATTGCAAACTTACCTTAAGTCTTTCACATGTTCCTGAAATGCTTCAGAATATTTATAATGTTCTGTAAGAAATTTTGGGCTCCTCTAAAATCCTTTACAAGCTTTTGACGCATTTCAGAAAATCTTAAAACACTTCAGACCTCCCTGAAGTACTTCATAGGCCCCTAATATGCTCCAGATTATACCCGAAAAATCTATGAATTTGTGAAAAAGCTGTGAATCTTTCTAGACAGTACTAAAATTTTAGGGCTTTACTCATAAAATCGGCGTTTAAAATGTATATTCAGCATGAACATATTCTGTAATATGCTAAAACCTCCTTGAAGTTACCTATAGTTCCTATTATATAGAATCCTGAGTAATTTCAGGATTCTTTAAAATCATTTACAAGGTTTTTAATGCATTTCAGTCAGTTACAAATACTCCAGGTCTCCTAGCGGTCTTTTATAGCATTCTAAAAGATTTCACAATAAACTTCATGCTACTCTAAATAACTCACAATGCATTTAGAGAGCCCTGAAGTCTTCCAAGTTGAATTCGGCCACCAAAGTCAGAGACACTTCTCAAACTCTTTCAGGTTTAATTAAAACTCATAGGTGACTTAATCATTTCGACCTGGAGAAGTCTGAGATATTTTTCAGAAGTGAATATATTCTAGGTTCAGGCGCGTATTGACCGAAAATAATGTACGCGTTAAGGCGCGTACACATCTGGCGAACGTATGTGACCGAAGCTATTCGACCGAATTCATTCGAAGTTTTCGATGGAAAATTTGGTCTTTCGTCAATATTACAGAGAACGAATTCGTTTGTAGTCATTCGATCAGTTTCGCGGGTATATTTGGCGATTCGTGACCCGGCAGTTATTTATTTGATGTAAATTGTAAAAATGAAATCGGATGAGGATATAATTATTGCAAGTGCGTTGTATTTTATTATTAGTGGAGCGGAGGCCGAAGCAGTGAAACCTCCCCAAAAAACGACGAAAGCGGCTCTGGGGGACAACATCATTCGTAAAAAGCGGAAGTCAGTATAGAGCGATAGATTTATTTAATAATCTAAAAACTAAAATAGAATACGAGCTTTTTCAAAATTTTTGTGGAATGAAGTCTACTGATTTTGAATGCTTATTAAATGAAATTGGTCCAAAAATCGCGAACGAAGATACAAAGCTTAGAAAAGCCATACCGCCAACAGAAAGGTTAATATAATGCACTTGATTTCATAAAACTTCCCGCTATCGATATAAACCAATAAGTTTTAAACAAGGTGAATTAGTCCACTCCATTATTGCAAATTAAAAAATCAAAACAAAATCGCGACGACGTTTCTCACTTTCCCTCGGAAGAGTACATACTGAACACAGCCAAAAGAATTCGTTCTTCAATTTTCTTTTGATGTACCGCCCATTGAGCGAACTCTAGCGAATGCGAACACATGCGTTTTTTGGGGCGTACGCATTTACCGAAATCTTTGGTCACAAGATTTCGGTAAATGGCACAAAACGGCACAACTAGAACACCTTAAGGGTGTTCTAGTTGTGCGTCGGTTTAGTTTTATACAATATGTCAACCAGAAAAGAGATCATAATAACAACCTACGTAGTAGTTCATAGTATACTAAAACAGAAAAAACAACGGATAAGCGATGGTGGATAACACATTTGTATAGAAGTACGCAGATATATAGTGAACTTTGATCAAATAAAAGGCAAATAGCGAGCACAGTTTTATTAATTTAATCTTGCCCAAGTACTTTCGCTCCCTAGAGCATCTTCAGGGACATTTCGTGAATTGCGGCCTATCCAACAAGAATAAAATATTATAAACTTAAAATTAAACATCTACACTACATAAGGACAAACACTTTAAATTTTTTTAAATATAGGAGAAGCTACATTATGTATGGAAACCGGAGATATCATTCATACCTTTACAGTGTTTAATTAACAGAGTTCTGAAAAGAACTTTTGCAAAAAAAATAGTAAAACTAAAATAATTAAAACAGAATACATAAATACAAAAACGTAAAAGCACAACAAAATCAAATTTAAATACCGCGAGTGAAAGAAACAATGCAACAGTGTAAAAATATCCAGCACGTAAACATAACGTTTGTTAAACTTGAAAGTTTGCTGGACTCACTTTCAAATTTGTTTCTGCGCGGTAACTTTTTAATTTCACGAAATCACGAGATACCTGTTCGACTGTATCGTCCAAACTGAGCAAATTGACGCGTAAATATTCTTTGATGTCGTCCCATGGTACAATGAATACATTGTACCATGTATTCATTGTGCCATGATGTCGTCCAAAACGAATTGTCATTAGAACAGGCAATTTTAGTTCTATCATATAATGATTTAATGACTCCCTTTTTAACCTTTATGATGTGATTTGATTTATAATTTAGATATATGTTCATATGTGTTGGTTTTTTGTATACATGAGTCTCATATCCACTATTTTCCTTTGAGATTAAAACATTCAGAAAACGCAACGATTTATTTTATTTCTTTTCCATTGTAAGTTTTATTGACTGCTCCTTTTTACCTTTTATTTATATTAATCAGAAGTGTGTCCAACAGATCATCTACATATTTCCAACATATTGTGGGCTTTAAATTTTGATTAGGAATATTTGTTTTGAAGTCTTCCATCAATATATTAGCTAATAATGGATTTAAAGAATAGCCCAAAAATTTTGTTTATAGAAATCATTGTTTAGATGAAAATAAGTGTTGTCAGTAGATAATGTCAACAGTTCCGTTATAGCTGATACATTTAAATTGGTTCTAGTTTAATCTATCATTTTGTAATTTGGTCCTAATTGTTTTCAAAGTTTTATCTAATGGTACATTTATATATAGACTATTTATTTATATAAAAACTTAATTAGAAAATATTACATATACAAATCAATGTATCAAATTATATTAACATTTAAAAAATATAGATAATTTTAATGAAATTTGTGATTTTTTTTCTATCTAATCGTTGTTTTATTTAAGTCAAGCATAGCCACAGCTATACAGATCCCTGTTTATAGTAATAACTTTTCAGTTTGTTTTGAATAATACATCTACAAAGAAGGTGCTACATATTTGATTCATTCATACCTTTTAATGTGATTTTTTTGACTTGCTTAAAAACGTTTTAGAGACCTTTTCTTTGTAATATCTATAAATGAATAATTTCCCTGTTTCGGAATACATTATTCAGCACAGTTATATAAAAATGATTTATTAAATGATGGTTATTTGCTGGAAAAGCTCTGGCTTTTAATATTTTTTGTTGCTCATATGAACATATATCTGAATTATAAATCAAATCACAACATAAATGTTAAAAAGGGAGTCATTAAATCATTATATGATAGAACTAAAATTGCCTGTTATAATCACAATTCGTTTTTGAAAAAAAAAAAAAATATTATAACATCTATTTTAATAAAAAAAGATTATCCGATGTCGGACGTCATGCGTGAGTCTGTCAGTAATTTCCCCGATTCAAATTCATAGTAGACAACCTACATTACGCGGCTCAGAGTAGTGGGTCAGGCTCTAGACATTAGTCCAGAAACGGACTACTGACGGATAGCATTCGTGCGGGTTAACTTTATGTGAGCACACGTCCAAACCTGAGCATTTTTGCGCACATAGCGTTCGTGCGAATAAATTTTTATATATATATTCCAGTACGCTCTTTTATCTATAATATATTCCAGGTAATATATTCCAAGTATATTTTCCAGAAGTGAATATATTCCAGGTTATTCTAAATTATTTTGGGATTGTCTAAATTTCCATAAAATTATTAAAGATTGAAGGAATTTCCGAAAAATCTTTCAGAACTACTCGGTGGAAAGAGGCTGCTTATGCAGTTTTTATGGCTTTATTATGAAAAAATAAGAGAAAATAAAACTGAAAAAGGGTATAAAAAATTAGATATAAAGAACTCAAATGATTTCGAGAAAGGTCCTTTGTAAATGATATGACACCGTTCTTCAATGAGATTACGGTGTGACTCATACCGTTATCTATTTGTTACTTGATGCCTATTGAGATTGATGGAGTTTAGGAACCTATAGTTGTTAAAAATAAACAAAATAACAGTTTGTGATTAGGTTATATATTATTTATTTACTTTCTTGAAAACTATAGACATGTAATTAAAAATTCGATATAGTATACTTCAGTCTGTCGTTGCAATTTATATATTAACGTGACGTTTGTAGGCCAGGTTATTATTTAAGATAGGAAAACTCCCAAGCTTGATGATTTTCGTCATTTCACCTCGAATGTTTTGCTATAGTATCGTCAATCCACTTTCTGTAATGTCCAACTTTCACATAAACACCTGGTTTGTTTGCGTATCCGCAGTGCATGCCCCAAGAAGTTATTCCATAAAGAGTAAAAACACCTGAAATGATAAAAATGGGATTAATCGGAGTGCATAATTAAATATTTAGAAATTAACATGCATTTGATGTTTCTTTACCCTTATGTAGAATCATTTTTTAGTATTTACATTGATCTTTTTTGACATTACGTCAAAGTAAACAATTTTTAAAGCATCTTATATAGTAAAAGGCTAAGCCCTTTTCTTGTGCGCAATACTCCTCCTAAACGGTGATAGATAGGAGAATAATTTTTTCGAATAATTAAACAGGTTGTTGAGTAGATTCCCTCTAAGGTTTAAAATTTAAAAAATTCGAACCGGTTTAAAAATGGCGGCCATAAAATGAATTTTTCCTATAGGAATTCAATATTATACACAATGCAACAACGCGTCAATTCTCGAATGCTGGAATGCACCAACAAGTGTTTCCACTTAAGGAATAACGATAATGACCACTCAAAATTCGGGATCCTCCTGTCTTCGATTTTAATTTATGGGGTCTGTTTTACACTATCTGATGAGTTGGTATTTTTTTATTTTTATGTTTAGTTAGAAAGTATTCTGTTTCCAACAAGTGCAGCGTGTGTGAGGTGTTGTGATTGATATTTAGAGATTTAGACTACGTTTTGAGTTTAATACTTGAAGAATTAAATAATGAGGTAAGCATTACTTTGTTTTTAATTTATTAGTTAGAAATATATTATTAATTTTGTTGGGAATAAGCCACAATTTTACTTTAAATTAGGTTTATTTTAAATAAATAAATAAAAAATAAAATTATTATAAAGTAAAATTGTGGCGTATTCTCAAAAAAGTGGAACAGTAGGCGGTAGTGTAGACTAGCGCGGAGCATCATACTGTTTTCTGTATTTTTTAAATTTAAATAATATTTAAATGTAAATTTAGTTAGTTAGTTAGTTAGAGTTCTTAAACCGACTTCTTTTTCTTAAACGTGGCATTTTACAATCTAAAATATGCAAAAAAAAAGTTACTTCCGGTTTTACTTCCGTTTTTTATTTAAGAGGGGCGGAGTCTAATAATCATATTGTTTCCGTTTCCTAATGTAAATCTTCCTGTAAATCCTAAAAAACTACTGTATCGATTTTCAATTTAAATTGGCGTCGATACAGTTTATTTTTAGGATTTTTGGAACATTTACACCAGGCGACGGAAACGATGGATCGTTAGACCCCGCCACTCTTAAATATCAGCAAAACTTATATCAAAACTCGATGTCGAGTTGGTCCGCTAGTTATACTTTAATGTCTCTGCTATTACCTATACTTTAATGTTATTTATCTTATCTTATCCTTTATGCGATCGTTTCTACTTTCTGCTGTTTTGTGCCTTATTTTTGTTCATGGTTTTCTCAAATCTTCCACCTATCTTTCATCTACCTCTTTACAATACTTTGATAAAGTACTTTTAGTAAAAGGTTCAACAGCAAATGGACTGGAATAAGAGCTAAATTCAACATTATGGAATCCTATGAAAACGAAGAAAATTTTGAAATGTTTACGTTGTTTTGACAGGTTTTCAGTTAATTAGGAGGAGGAGAAACGCAAATGTTGTTTTTTCTAATAAAGTCTTCCATCTCCTAAAATTAAAATGTCACTCTCAAGTGTCCCACCAAAAATTTTCTGATATTTTCCTTCATCATCATCATCATCATCATCAGTGGCGTTACAGCTCTTTATGAGCCAAAGCCTTCTTCAGAACAATCCTCCATTCGCCCCTGTCTCTGGCAACTCTTCTCCATGCTCTAATTCCGATAGACTTCAAATCATTTTCTAGGTTGTCTTGGTACCTAAGTCTCGGTCTTCCTCTTCTTCGTTGTCCGATCGGCCCTCTTCGGTCAAAAACTTTTCTGACTATGGCATCTTCCTCTCGTCTGATTACATGACCTATCCATCTGAGGCGTGCTACCTTAATGAATTTTACAACGTCAGGTTCTCCAAATCTTGTATACAACTCAAAATTGTAACACCTGTGCCACAAACCTTGTTCTTTTATGCCTCCATATATTCGTCAGTTTAATTTTTCTAGGCATTTTTGAGGCCATCTGTCTTCTTAAGCCATAGTAACACTTATTGGCGAGCACTATTCTTCTTTTGATTTCTTCACTGACGTTGTTATCTTTGGTTAGCAGCGACCCTAAGTATATGAAGGTGTCAACACCTTCCAGTTCTAGGTCATCAATTATTATTCGTGTAGGTGTCGGGTTGCTTGACCTAGTGCAACACATATATTTGGTCTTTTGAACATTTATATTTAGTCCCATTCTGTGTGCAGATGCTCTTAACGACCGAAATGCTTCAGTCAGAGATTCTGTGGACCTACCTATGATGTCTATGTCATCTGCGTATCCGACAATTTGTCTTTTTTTTTCCTTAAACCAACAAAATCTAAGAACTTTAGGAAGGGTTTGGGTGAAAGACCTTTAGCCAATATGTCTGCTTGATTGTTTAAACTATATATATATATATATATATATATATACCTACATAAATAATGACTAAAGTTCGTAGGCTAGACTATAGCTCGCAACACAGAAAAAAAATATACCTAATAAAATATGTGTTTAAGATGGAAGGCAATATATATGTATTTCTGACTATTGGTCGTCTTTAGTACGTTGCAGCCAAGTTAAAAAGAAGCATGTTAACTTGGGAAAGCAATGCGACCAATTTGTGGTAATAATGTTAGAAGCCTCTGAGGATTCCAGAACAACAACTAACAAATCCACGCAGGAAGCTAAGCTACGTGAGGAACGGAATACCAAACATTTAAAACGTTTTAAACAACAAGAAAAGGTTAATGTGAGTTAATAACAAAATAAAGTTAGTAGGTATCGGCATAGCTCGCAACAAAGGAAAAAAATATAATAAAATATGTGTATAAGATGGAAAGCAACCGTATATACGAATTTCTGACTATTAGTCGTCTTCAGTACGGTGTAGCTTCGTTAGAAAAGGAGCATGTTAACTTAGGAAAGGATCACTACAGGTCGCATTGCTCCTCCTCATCTCTCACGCCGAAAAATGTTACGAAATAATAAAATTTTACGATCATCATCGCTTAGTTATGACTTATATAGTGAGTATAATAATGTTAATATTAGTATTGTATGGTAGTTATGCCGACGACACAGCGATAGCGGCCAAACACAGAAATGTAGACATAGCAGTCACCAACCTACAGACAGCATTAGACGACATAGAAGAATGGAGTCTAAAGTGGAAAATTGCAATAAACTCAGACAAGACGCAAGCCGTACTTTTTAAAAAGAGGCGAGATCAACCGGAAGAACAGGTAACTGTGCAAGACAATCCCATCGAGTGGAAAAGCGAAGCAAAATAACTCGGTGTAATAATGGATAAAGGATTAACTTTTAACAAACATGTAGATAATGTAGAAGCCACAATACAAAAAGCAAATATGGCAAGAGCCGCAATAAGAGGCCTAGCAGGAAGGAAAAGCAAACTTCGCATCAAAACCAAAATAAGATTAATAAACAGTATACTTTTTCCTATACTGACATACGCGTCACTTATGGGGACTACGCATGGGGACATATATGCAACACGACCAAAAAGAAAATACAGGCACAACACAACAAAAGCCTAAGAGAAGCGGTAAACGTACCAAGATACGTAGCTGAAAGATTCCTTTTCAGAGAATTACAGCAAATCAGAGTGATTGACACAATGAAAGAAAAGGCCAGGATAAAGTTCGCAGAATTAGAGAACCACCCCAGTCACATTCTACGAGAGATAATGAGGTATGACGCTTTCCACAGATGGAAGCACAAAAGACCTAAACAACAGATAGTCGACTAAAAGAAAACCAGAGAGAGAAATAAAAAACCCCCCCAGAGGGAAACGTAACCATACAAAACCCCAGAGTGAAAAGAAACTCCAAAATCATAAACACTCACACAAGGAAGATAGTTCGTAGCTCAAATCACCCAGAATATCGCATATCGCCTCGTACACAGTGAGCCCAGCTGCTCACACAAGGATACAGTCTATATTGTGGTATCGTATAATATTTTATATATTTTCTTTATTATGATGTAGACTATATACTAATTATGATTTTTTGTCCACAGGTCACCTACAAAAAAAACCACAAAAAACACAAAAAACCGGCCTCGGCCACCAAAAAAATAAAAAAATACTAACAAAAACCGGCTTCGGCCACCAAAAAAAATTAACAAAAACCCCAAAATCGGGCACGTAGGGCCCAACCCCTTGAGCACCAAGTCGCCGAACTGAGCCGGGACTCAGAGCGGAGACTTGAGGCCCAAGTAAGCAATTTTAGTTCGCGGATAAGCCACAGTAAGATAACAGGAATATAGCGGAGATGCGCTGTCCTGAGTTTTTGCATTCGGTTAGGAAACCATGTTGGGGTTCTATTACCCAGGACCTCCACATGAAGAGCATTTGGCTGATTGTTGTGCCTCTATAGCGCATCATAGTGCTATAGGGGGGAAAGGGATGGTCTAAAGCATTGGAGCACGGTGGGGTGACTCCTGTTTTTACTCGAGTTAACACACCTTGCTCCAATGAATTGTTACACCCGATCGTACTACCTGGGTGAACATTTCTCATAGGCTGGGTTCAATTAAATTGCTTGCTTGCTTGCTTGTATGGTAGTTGAGTGTATACCACCAAACGATGTATTAATAAAACTTTTTAAGCCACTTATGTATATTGTTATATCAAAGTCATTTTTATTTGATTGAAATTTATTTTCTATTATTTTCGAACCTGGGATCATCGTGAAAGGTATCTGTAAGACTTCCCAAAACATAACATACTGTTTAGGTACCCTCTCCCAATTTGGAAGTTGGAATATGTTGGAATAGACACTAGCCTGGGATTCAGGGCACAAAGGCTACGTAGAGAATAAGAAGACTGATAAACTGGCCCACGCAAAACAGTAGCCATCCATTGATAAGGAGTTCATTTAGGGATACTTTTTTAATTTACTGCTGATGTTCTGACCCACAAACAAAAGACTATTAGGGTGATAGTACGGCTGCTGACTACACAATGTAGGCTCAATAAGCATTAAAGTCGTGTGGGCTTGACAGAAGATGATACTTTTCAGTTCTGTCGAGAAGAATAGGAAACCACTATGTACGTCTTATATCAGTGTAAAGATCTCACAAGGCACCGGTATCCAGAAGTCGGAGAGAAAAACCAAAGGCGTCAGTTAATATGAAAGTACCCCTCTCAAAGCTGTGGAAGCTCATTAGGAGAATAGGGCTCGATAAGGGGAGCACAATACATCTGCAAAGGTCGCAATGTGTTAGGTCAAGAGCCACCCTATTTTGACCAAAAAATGCTTTTAAAATATATTTATTGTATTATACTAAAAAAGTAATGTTCTTACCTTGGTCCAAACAAGCCAATGGACCTCCACTATCCCCATCGCAAGCGTCCATCGCACCGTCCATAGAACCAGCGCAAAACATACCGTTTGTTAAAACATCGCCGTATACATGCGGCATTTTACATATGTCGTCGGAATATGTAGATATCCAAGCTGATAGTAAATTGTGGGAGTAAGCTTAAACAAAAAGAGGATTATTAAGTTCAAGATTTCTTAAAAAAATGTATATATTGGATTTGAGGTTCGCGGATTCGCGGAAGCTATATGTGATTTTGGAAAAAACGTTTCACTCCTCGTTAAATCATTTTGGTTTGCTCTGTTAGTTTTTTGGATATTATGATTAAGGTTTTGATTAGTATAAGAACAATTAAATTCGGCAATCAAAATCCTAATCATAAGATCCGAAAAACTGATAAATGAGGACCAGAACAAGGAAATGCACAAAGATAAAACAATTTTAACAAAAAATGGCTTCTTAACTATGTCATGTGTGCGTAGATAGATTGATTTATGCAATCGTAAATATCTCAGAATTTAAACGTTTTATTGACTATCAAAAATAAAATAATAATTAACAGTGGTTGAAAAAATAAGAAGATTATATGTTTTCTTTTCTTTTTCTATTATATAAAGTTTTGCCGGTTATTCTTCGTAGTATTTTTATTTGTTGTTTGCATTATTCGCTCTTTTCTACATGATTGTGTTATATCTTGTTTCTGCATCATGATTAGTTGAACTAGTGTCTTATACACTTTATTTTTAGAGTACATAAAATTAAAGGTGTTCCGATGTCTACTTTGTTTAAATAAAGGATTATTCGCTTACCTGAAACCCCACTTTTAATCGATCCAAATCCAGATATAGTGCAATTCATTTGCTTACTGTAATCTGTAGTAGCATCAGCCAAACAAATAGGTTGGACGTCGTCATTCAGGACGAATCCAGTACCTTTCACTTTGATCAGAGCAATATCGTTGTTGAGTTTGTGTCCCTTCCTGAACTGCTCATGCACGAAGAACTCATCGATATATTTCTGTTGCTCGGTTCCGTCGTTGTCGTCTGTGTTATAATCACCGGCAACGATCACGTAGGCGCCTTTAGTGTAACCCTGTAGACAGTGGGCTGCGGTCAGAACCCATCTGCTGGAGATGATAATGGCTCCACACCAGTGGGCGGATTTGTCTTTGACTCTAACTTTAAGAGCCGCCTGAAAGTGATTAAAAGGTGAGTACATAAAAATATTTTGCTGTATTACTACAACTAATGCTAACAAACTTTAATATTGTGCAAGGACACGATAATACGATTGATTAAAGAATTTAAAGATTATGGTAGAATTTCGTATATATTGTCTCGATATTTCCTAATGTTTAGATATGATGATGATTGATATTTTAGGAAATATTGAATGAAAATTAGAACTTGTTGAAAAAATGGAGACAAGATCTTAAAGAAAAAGGTTTAAGCAAAATAGGACAAAAAAGAGTATTCCATGACGTTAATGATGAATATGATTTATTTATAGAGACTGTATACATGGACCTCTCCAAAACACAGGAAAACAAAAAATGTAAAAGTGAAACTTTATAGACTACATCATAATGTGTACGAAATGTTTAGATCATAATTGTGATCTCTGTGATCGTGACTATATTAAAAAAAAACATAAAATCTCTTACAATTAACTTATAAAATGAAAAATAAGATAAACTTACTTAGAAAGTTACTATAAATGAAGTATATCAGAAGGGAGGCGGAGGATGCGGAACTCCAAATGATAACGTACTACCGGCGATAACGGGAGATGAAGTTGTCAAGGCGTTAAATAGGATGAATAATGGTAAAGCAGAAGGACCCGATGGAATACCTGTGGAGGTTTGGAAGGCTCTAGGAGAGGAAGGGGTTGACGTTTTATGAAAAATGATGAGTGGGATATATGAGGAAGAAAGGATGCCCAATGCAAGGAGATAGAGCGAGATGTTATGACTGTATAAAGATAAAGGAAACGTTTAGGACTGTAAGAACTATAGAGGAGAAAGACATCGATAGGAGAAGAACATGTTGAGTTTGTGCCAAGAAGGAGGAGAATGAAGCTTTGTTTCCTTGAAGACAGTTGATAGAGAAATACCGAGAGAGAAAATAGAACTACATTTGGTATTTATAGATCTTGACAAGGTGTACGACACCTAGACAAGAGCTATAGAAATATTTGAGAAAGAAATAAGTTCCTGATAAGTACGTAAGGCTCGTGAAGGAGGTAATGTATGAAGGAGCGTACATCAAAGTATGTGTCGGATTGACCAAAAGTTTTCCAGTTACAGTTGGTTTTTATCAAGGCTTTTCACTGAGTCCTTAAGTGTTTAATCTCATTATGGATGTACTATCTCTTTGTGGATAATATCGTGTTAGTGGAGGGATAAAGAAATGTTGGAGGGGAGGACTTAAGGTTAGCAGGTCGAAAACGAAGTATACGTGGTTGGGAGGAACATGAATGGTTGGGGATATCGAATTGCTTGCGGAAAACTAAGACCAGTAGGAGAATTTGCCCACAGATAGATCGAGATATTGCTCACAGAATATAGGCCAGCTGGTTTAACTGGAAGTGAATGACGGGGTACTCTAAGATTAGACAATTAGGGAAGGGTTGAAAGAAAATATATACAAGAGTGTGGCGAGGCCTACGTTGGTGTATAGCAGTGAAGTGTGACCTGTAAAGAGGGTTCAGGAAAGGAAGATGGAGATAGCTGGAGAGGGATAGAGATATAGAGAAAAACCAAGGAGAAGATGTAAGGACTGTGTGGCAAAGGACTTGAAAAAGAAATGTTTAAATGAAGAAGATACAATGGACAGAAATACCTGACAAAAAAGAGTAAGGAACAGCGACCCCAAATAAGGGAAAAGCTAAGAAAGAAGTAGACACAAACAGAAATAAGAGCATGAGACCATATATGTAAAAAAAGAAAGATCTCATTAATGTATAATATCAAATAAACAGTAGGTACTATGGAACAAAATGAATATAAAGGTAACTTATATAAATACAACAATAAAAGCAGAGGCTAACCAATATCTAACAAGAACTAACAAGATAAACAAAATGTGAATATCACAAAAGATATTGAAGTTAATGGATCAAAAGGCGAAAAATAAAAAACTATCAGGATAAGTACAAAAAACTCAACAAAAAATCACAAGGAAAATAACAGATGCTAATGAAATAAGGATTAACAGGAATCTAGAAGTAAAGCTAGATCGTTCTACTTAAGGAAAGAGATGAAAATATAAAACATGTAGAAGCTACAGTACAAAAAGCCAACATGGCAAGAGCATCAATAAGAGGCCTAGCAGGAAGAAAAAGCAAACTTAGATTGAAAACAAAAATAAGATTAATAAATAGTATAATTCTTCCTATACTAACATATGCATCTCTCGCATGGGGACACATATGCAATACACCAAAAAAGAAAATACAAGCGGCACATAACAACAGCCTAAGAGAAGCAGTCAACGTACCGAGATACGTAGCAGAAAGATTCCTCTTTAGAGAACTATAACAAATCAGAGTGACCGACACAATGAAAGAAAAAGCTAGGGCAAAGTTCGCGGAGATAGAGAACCACCCCAGCTACATATTGCGAGAGATATTGAGGTACGACGCTTTCCACAGATGGAAGCACAAAAGATCCAAACAACAAATAGTAGAATAAAATCATAATACTAGAGAGAAAATCAACAATCACACCAGAGAGAAAACACTTCAAAAAACAACAACAAGGCACAATGAAGATAGTTCGTAGCTCATAACCCTCGTGGACAATCGCAACGTACAGCGTGGACCCAGTAAATTTTATGTAGATAATTTATTATATTAATATGCACTAATTCTGATTTTATGTTTCAGGCATCCTACAAAAAAAATCCAAAAAACAACAAAAAACGGCTTCGGCCACCAAAAAAATCAAAAAACTACTAACAAAAACCGGCGCAAGCCACAAAAAAATATTAACAAAAACCACTAAAAACTCGGGAATGTAGGGCCCAACCACTTGAGCACCAAGTCGCCGAACTGAGCCTAGCTCAGAGCGGAGACTTGAGGCCCAAGTAAGCAATTTTAGTTCGCGGATAAGCCACATTAAGATAACAGGAATATAGCGACAATGCGCTGTCCTGAGTTTTGAATTCGGTTAGGAAACCATGTTGGGGTTCTATTACCCAGGATCTCCACATGAACAGCATTTGGCTGATAGTTGTGCCCCTATCGCGCATCAGAGTGCTATAGGGGGGAAAGGGATGGTCTGGAGCATTGGAGCGCGGTGGAGTGACTCCTGTTTTTACTCGAGTTAATACACCTCGCTCCAATGAATTGTTACACCCGAACGTAATTCTTAGGGGTGAACATTTCTCACAGGTTGGGTTTCATTAAATTGCTTGCTTGCTTGCATGAAAATATAATCTCAAACCTAAAAAATAAACTACAATGAAGAACTGAATATATACATGAACCATTTGAAGATAATTTATTTTAAAAAGGAGGACATATTGTGGGGTATTATCATTTAACGTCAATTGAAAATGTCAAAAGCAATCTCAAAAATTATTTTTAGTAGCAATTTGTGTTTTAATAATTTTAACCACAACTTACACTAGAATCACCATCAAATTCGTTGTGATTTGCTTTAGACTTACCTGCCAAGGATAATCTCCTTTCTTAGCAACACCACCTCCTATCACTCTTGCCTGAACTAAATCGTTGATGGCAAACTGATTGTCTTTCCTAAAGCCACAGTTTTTGGGTAATCCTTCTTCAATTCTTGTAGGTAGATTCGAGTGTCTTTCAATCTAAAAAGAAATAAATATAATATTTTATGTAAAATTTCCATGGTTTGTCGGTCTGGAATTAATAAAACAATTTATTATTGTTCAAAAGTTTTAACGATTTGCATTTTCTATGAACATTTACAGAATTTTTTCTATTATTGAATTTTCACTATTGATCATCAATCAGCCAATCCCGTCCACTGCTGGACATAGGCCTCCCTCAGTTCTTTCCAGTGTTCTCTACACTGGGCCGCTTGTAGCCAGTTTCCCGCTACTCTTTTTCACTATTGATAGTACACAATAATTTCTACTAATTTAGATAAATTCCTGCCACGTATGTCTAGGAGTATGTGACCATATGAGAAGCCTTGATCTCCAAAAGCCTTTGTCTATGAAATCAGTTCTCGGATACGTATAAGATAGATACCTCTCCTTTATCAAAAAAAATATCGTCCACTGCATCCATCAATCCACCCCTGCCGTCAAGAATATTCGCGCCAACTCCCACCTAAACGCCATATCAATGAACCACTTCACTATTGACGGTATAAATCGACCATACCCGACTATAAACAGGCCTTTCTGGATCAACAGACATTGGACAATTACTGCCAAATAGGCAACTTCAACTCATCAGGACCTAACAAAATTCGGTGAAACTGCGTAAAATCCACCGAGTGTCACACACTACGTGACAAAAATAGTCAACTCACTTAAACTCTGCTACTTTTCAACCCCTTGGAAGGTAGCCAATACAATTTTGCTCCCTAAAAAGAACAAACCCTGAACCAATCATTAACTTTTACAGGCCGATTTCTCTACGAAAAGTTTTAGCTAAAATCTTCAAGGGTATGATCTAGGAAAGACTCGTAGACTTTACCGTAGTAACTAAGATCATCCAATTCGGCTTTGAAGAAGGTCACTACTCTACTAGAACCGCGCTGACTAAAATTGTCACACACATTACCCAAAAGTTAAACGACAAAAATCTTTATATTGGAATTTTTCTTGATGTAAAGAAAGCCTTCCACAAAGTTTGGTGGGCCAGATTGGTGAGGAAACTACTAGACATCAGTTTGCCTATTCCTTTTCTTGGACTTATCTCTTCATATATCTCTGAGCGTAGCATCACGGTAAAGGTGAGAAGTCAACTATCAACTCCCTTTACCCCTACAGTAGGAGTGCCACTAGGTTCCGTCTTGACGCCAATCCTATACACACTATACAACAGTAACTTCCCCAATTCTAAAAATACAAATAAACTCACACTACTTTATTAGACAACACTGCCCTCGTAACAACAACACGAGATACATATGTCTTCCAAAGGTACGCTCAAAATCATCTAATCCATATAGATAGGTGGTGCGGGAGATGGAGAGTAATACCTAATACTAACAAAACACAACTCATACTCTTTATACATCCCAATGTTAGCGGCTACTGTGTACACAACCTGCAGAGGACAAAATCTGTAGCGTTTTTAAATTTGTGTCTATATATAATATTTAATATCTATATAATAATATAAATTCTGTATAAAGTTTTGTAGTCCGCCCCTATTTTGTTTATCTCGTTAGTATAACATTAAAAATTACCAGGAAATCTGCGTTTGTCTTTTAAAAGGGAATGTAAAAACGATCGATAATATAACAAGTTTTGTATCCAGTTTTCAAGTTTTTTTGTCTTTATTTACATTCAAATCCCCCAAATCTCTGAATACATTGTGAGGTAGAAAAATCAATATAATACGTGTTATTTCTTCATATTTGGAAGTAGTTTGTTTGAGGGTCGCTTTGTAACATAGTTGAGGCCAATTTTAAAAACAAGAAATTTATGTTATGGACGTAAGAAGGGTCGCCCACACCAGATTTAGGTCAAGAGGGGAATTCAAGTCAGGTTGAGAAGAGCAACGAAGCAGGCAGGTTGTATAGGGCAGCTCGAGTTGAACATAGCCGGTAATTTTGTGTAATGGGTTAAGTTTCAAGACCGGTAAAAAGTGGAAATCTACTCTCTGTAATATGACAGATTTATAAAAGAGTAACCACTTGAATAGTTAGAGGATTTGTGTAGTATACCAGAACATGGTAACATTTTAAATCAGTACATATGGTGTGCCACCAGCTTCGTTTGTCGTCTGTTTGCCCCAACTTCGTTCCAGGCTATAGAAACCGTCTTCCTTCTTTCCCGTTGAGAATTTGTCCAGGTAGCTTTCCCATAGATGTCTAGCAAATTTCAAAGTTAAGTGTAAAAAAATGTGAATTATAAGGTAACATTCAGTATATTAATTTTAAAATAAAGACAGACATTTTTTTGCTAAAGTAATAATTGCTTTTATAACAATTTAAAAATTGTAATATGTATGGTTATGCTGTCAATATATTTGTTCTTTGTCATCAAAATTAAATGTGACATCTGACAGCTAGCTTTAATTTTTTTTTGTTGTGACAATTTTTAATTTGCTTGTATAGAAAGTTGTTTTATATATATATTTGGACCAACCCAATGCAGCGATAGTTCGTGGAGAATTAAAATGAACCACGAGCTGGATGAACTAATGCAGAGCGCAGATATTGTCAGATTTGTAAAATCACAAAGACTAAACTGGCTTGGTCACCTAGAAAGAATGCCAGATAATCGAGCTGTAAAAGTAATCCAGAGATGGAAGCCCCAAGGAAACAGAACAAGAGGAAGGCCCCGTAAAAGATGGATAGACGACGTAGAGAGGGATCTTAAAACCATGAACATCAGGCAGTGGCGAAGGAAAGTATCCGACAGGGCAGAATGGAAGAACATTGTTAAGCAGGCCAAGACTCACAAAGGGTTGTAGCGCCATTAGAAGAAGAAGAAGAAGAAAGTTGTTTTATAAAAAACGTTAAATCTTATATATTTTTATGAACAAGGATATCCTTAATTTTTAATTTAGCCATATTAATAAGATAACCTAGAAACCATTTCGAAGAATTTTGTAGCAATCTCCTTTGTAAACAGGCAACACATAAGTTTTTTTTGTAATTTTGTATTTTGCAACTTTTAATAATTTTTGTGCAATCTGTATTTTTAATAACTGTTTGTATGAGACAAAAATAAACGTTTTGATTTGTTTCTCTGATCCATTTTTTTTATTTTAGTTTAGAAAAATCTCCTAACCTTTTTTTGTGTGTTTACTTTTTAGGAAGGAAGAGTCCTTTTCTTCTTTCCTCCAGCAAGTTTAGGATCCTTCAAAGCGGCGCCCTTATTCTAAATTGCTAGAAGCCCTTCCTTGTTGTTTTATTTGCCCATTTGCCCAGGAGATTTATGTAAGTACCCCTTTATTTCATTTTTTTTGTAGCTGCCCCAATCCGACCCCTTGTCTTTTACTTACCCACGACCCCAGCTCTCCAGCAACCCCCTGAGTGCCGTTCGCATAGTAGCGTTTATTTTGCTTGCCCTATCTTCGCCCCCATAGTTTCTGTCCCCAATTTTCTACCTCCATAATATTACCCTAAGGTAGGCAAAATAATATCGTTACAAATCTACCTGGGGCTATGGGGCAACTGACTCCAATGCAGGGATCAGATCAAGTATCTAGGTACGGTGTTTACCAAAGCACTTAACTGGAGACAAAATCTGATCAAAACCCGTAACAGGGATAGGAAAAGCGTTGGCCTACTCAACGCTTGATTTGGAACATTCAGACGAGTGCAAACTGAAACACTTATATACATATACACGTACGTGATTGAGTACAAGCCCTTTCTCCTCCTAACACTCTCTGAAGACACTCTCCTTCAAAGTACACTAACAAATCACCACCAAAACAACATCAGGACCAACAACCAAAAACCAGTGCCGCCATCCACAAATCACAAATACGTCATGAAGAGGCGATAGTAGAATTAAACGGACATTTGTTTGACCACCCTTTGGCGTGGGAAATAAGAACACAAGCGATTTAAACAATACGTAGTTTAATAATTGAATATTACTATAACTAAGTTAATATCTAGCCAAAATTTTAGCGCAAGTTCTTTTATTGAAACATACAGACTGTATGTTGTGAATTGTGATTGACTGAAACAATCACTGATACAGATTAAAATGTTACTAATAATTATCACATCAACTAAGGATGTTTTCTTCAATATTAATATACTTGATAACTCATAAACCAGAAATGCGTCGAATTTGATCGAATACGAAACTTTCCTAACTAATATGCGAGAATTAAACCTCTAACCAAAAAGCGACCAGATTTGCTAAAATACAATTTTATACCGACTACTTAAAATTCTGATTTTTAATGACTGACTATTGCCAAGCGGTTTTCGGGGCAAAAGTTTGGGAATTGATCGGAGCAAGTTAATCTGTGGGTAAAAATATCTTTTGAATACATTATCGGCTTTCATGAGAATTTGCTGGATAATTTAAGTCGGTAGATTTTAAGAGGTGTAAGTTAATTGCTACCAGTGACGTAGCAACACTTGGATATATTTCTTACAGAAATTTATCCAGGCGACAAAAGTCATCTAACCAACACTCCCAGAACACTTAAACAAGAAACAGAGAACTAACTGATCCCGAAGGACAATGAAGTTATAAACAGTAGTAGTGTACTGAGTAGTGAACGCTGTACTAGTGAAGTGATCTACGGGCTCAGAACGTTGAGACCCCGGAAGCCCTGATCAAAACTTCAGAAAGGAAGTCGTAAGCGTGGTTTACCCGAATTCGATGTATTTTAATCCTTAAACTAAAGTTTGATATTAATTTTTTAATAATATTATTCCTAGCTACAAATTTATTTCGACTTTTTTCATACAGCTCATGTAAATAATACCGTACCGAGCTGGATAAAGAAATCTGGTTTTTCAATTGGAAAATTCACACGAGAAGCAAATATTATGTTTACATTGAATAATCTAAATAGTAACCTACCTGGACATCTATTGCATCCTGTGAGCAGATCACCCCTACGTCTTCACTATGTTCGCAATTGTGCTCGCCCCAGTCCCAGTGTGTGCATGTGTTCAGCTCGGTCTCGTTGCCATAACAAGATACTTGATCGAGCCATATGGGCCCAAAACCTTAATAAACAAAATTTATGAATGGTCAAAGATATTAAATATCGATGACTTAAGTAAAAACCATCGTAATTAGGGAAATTTTAAAATTTTTGCAGCATTCAAATTATTCGCTTAATCCGTACGTTGTAACCAAATATCGTAACGCACAGAGGAACTAAGTAAATTGCCGCAATTGCCGTTATTGGGACAGAAGAAATCTTGGAAATGATGGAGGACAGAAGAAGGCAAAAGAATATCAACATAACTCAGTATCAACAGCTGCATAATCAAATAAAAAGGAAAATAAGAGAAGCTAAAGAGACTTAATTTGCTGGAAAATGCCAAGAAATAGAAGACTTACAAAACAAATATGATAACTTCAATCTCCATAAGAAAGTTAAAGAATTAGCTGGGGTAGCAAAACAAAAACCTCAAGCATACTAATGGACAAACAATGAAACATTTTAGTGGAGACAGAACAAAAAATAGGAAGATGGAAAGAATATATAGAGGAATTATTCCATGACCAGAGACAGGAAAATATATATGAAGATAATCAGGGTAAAGACAAGGGACCCGAAATAACAAAGTCAGAAATTCATGAAAATTAGCAAGAACAACAATACAAACGAAATATTAACGGTAGGCGGCCAGCAGATTGAAAGAGTAAAAAGATGTACTTACTTGGGAACGATAATCACAGAAAATAACGATTATACTGCAGAAATAAGAGTCAGAATTGAAAAAGCACGTGCCAACTTCGTGAAAATAAAAAAGATTAAGATCTGAAAATAAGGCTAATTAAATGCTATGTACACAGTGTACTCTACTATGGAGCTGATTCATGGACATTTAACCGGAATACAATAAATCGACTTAACGCGTTTGAAATGTGGACATTTAGAAGAGTGTTAAGGATTCCATGGATAGATAGTGTCACGAATACAGAAGTGTTAAGGAGAATAGGCAGAGAGAGAGAGAGAGAGAGAGAAATAGAAAATAAAATAAAAGAAAGGAAATTGCAATATCTCGGACATGTATTGAGAGGCGAAAGATACAACATCTTGAGACTCATAACGCAAAGAAAAGTAGAGGGTAGGAGAAGCGTAGAAAGAAGACGCGTTTCCTGGTTGAAGATCCTGAGAGAGTGGTTTGGTTGCAGCTCAAGGCAATTGTTCAGAGCAGCTGCCTCGAAAGTCAGAATAGCCATGATGATTGCCAACCTTCGTCGCGGAGATGGCACTTAAAGAAGAAGCCGTTATTGCTTTAATTCAAACCCTATGATTTTTCATGAGGTGCTTACACAGGGACCGTAAAAATACTGTCTTACCTGCGCCAAAGAAAGCATCCTTTTTAACAAAACTCCTGCCTTTGTATCCCAAGGACTTGCATACCACTTTAGCTGCATCTTCGTTGAAGTCGTCGTCACAAATAGTTCCCCAGATACCGTTGTGTTTGATTTCAACTCGTCCTTCTCCGGGATAAGTACCTCCTACAAGGCGCAGTTCGGTGGGTGCCTAAAATTATGAAAATAAAAAAATACATTTGTAATAACAAAGTCGTATAGTTTTTGAAGCGAAGCTTCTATACTGGTGTTGTATTACTTTTTTTCTCTACAGTAAAACGATGAGACGAGCGTCACGGAACTAATAGCGCCACAAGTTGGCTCGTCACGGGTAGTGTCATAGAATAGCGGTTCTTGACATCGATTCACTAGTCTCGATCAATTCGTTTCTAGTCGTATTATATTTACTCTAAGCAGGTTTAAATTAAAAACTACATGAAAAATAACTAACAAAATATAAACATCAAATGACGAGTAACAAAGTAAAAGGATATCTGTCACTTAACTATCAAATGATATTTATTTACATTTTATTATTAATATTTGGTTTAAATTTGACAGGTTTGTCATAAGTAAGCCACATATGCTTTGTTAATACGTTAACTGATGGTATTTGGGAGCAAACATAATAATTTGAGGAGATAAAATGCAAACAAGCTTAAGTCACAAATAAGTAATTTTTCAGAGAGGACCAAAAACTTGTAGCTTTGCTCTGAAAAAGGATAATGAGTTCTAATCGGTGTAATGCAATAGTATTGGTTCCAAACATGCGATTAAAATACTCATTTCAGTTAGGGTAACTAAAAAAAAAGTTTAAAAAATTGATTTTGTTTTGGCAATAATACCTTTTGCACGAACTCAGTGGAAATAATTCGTTTTGCATGTAAAATGTTGTGCAAATAAGCTGATTTACATGTAAAAACAGTAATAAAGCAGCAAAGTAAAGAAACAGTCACACATTTCTTCCTGCTCCTCACCAGTAGCTGCTGTAGTGGATCCATCAAAAATCAAACTCTTGTACCAACCAAAGCGTGAGATCAGAAGTAGACCAGTTCTCTCCAAACATTTTTTTTTAAAGTTTGTCAACATCATTGGTCTTTTCTTTGGTTAACACAATATAATGAAGTGGTGGTTATTCTATTTTCACTTGTCTAAGATTCTGTTTTCCTTTCTTTCTCAAAGATACAAAAGACTTCTCCTTCATACCTGTAGTTTTTCAAGCCTCTTGCCAACACAGTCTTTTTATAGACAAAAACACACAACCTATAGTGAAATGATGAGTTATTTCCTCCCATTT
Organism: Diabrotica undecimpunctata; assembly: GCF_040954645.1. Taxonomy (NCBI): domain Eukaryota; kingdom Metazoa; phylum Arthropoda; class Insecta; order Coleoptera; family Chrysomelidae; genus Diabrotica; species Diabrotica undecimpunctata. The sequence continues at coordinate 141,878,932 of NC_092809.1, forward strand.
CCCGTAGCCCACCAAACCCTCGTGGTGACCTGTCTAGTTTTGTTACAGGATTTAATTGTTTGCTGATTCGTTTATTTCCTCTTGTGGGGGTTGAAACATTATACACTTAAACCTTTTATTAGCGGTTTATTAACTTCCACAATATCTTTTTTGTATACACTTTACAACACTAAACTAAATTTGACTATGTTCTTGTAAGAACAATTGTGTGGCACAGGTTAGAGAGAGGGAGAGAGCAACGTCTTGATAGACTTAACAACTTGAAATACTTAATGCAACTGGACTCTATGCGACTAGTGGTGGCAAAGGGACGAGAGGTGTGCGGGCTGAAGAGGTGTCAAATACGCTGACGATCATCTGGTCTTTTTTACTCTTCTTCTTCTTCTTTTTCTTCTTAGCCTTCTGTAGTCCATGTTTGGACATAGGCCTCTCCCAACTCCTTCCATCGGTCTTTATTCTGAGCAATATATTTCCAATTTGTTCCGGCTATTCTTTTAATGTCATCAACCCATCTCATCTGTGGTCTTCCTCTTCCTCGTTTACTTTCGTAAGGTCAATGTTGTATTGTAGTATTCCAACGTTAGTCTTTTTGTCTAGCAGTGTGGCCCGCGAAGCTCCATTTAAGTTTGGCAATTTTTGTTGTTATGTCCTCGACTTTTGTTTTGGAACTTACTCAGTCGTTTTTATCTGAGAGTCGTATACCTAACATTGCTTTTTCCATTGTTCTTTCTGTTGTGGCTAGTTTATTCATGTTTGCCTTAGTTAAGGTTCAGGTTTGACATCCATATGTCATGATAGGAAGGATGCATTGGTTGAACACTTTGCTCCTCAAGTATTGGGGTATTTTGCGATTCTTAAGTATCCAACTAAGTTTTCCAAATCCTACCCATGCTAGTCTTGCTCTTCTAGTAATTTCCGCACTTTGGTTCTCTTTGTCAAGTCTCAGGATTTGGCCTAGGTAGGTATATTCCTGGATTTGTTCTATCTCACTGCCATTTATAGTTATACGTCTGGGGTCATCTGTGTTTGTCATTATTTTTGTTTTTTTCATATTCATTTTTAGACCAACGTATAGGCAGCTGGCTGCTAGTTCCCTTATCATAATTTGCAGTTCCTCGAATGTGCTCGCTTTATTCACTATGTCGTCAGCGAATCTGAGGTGGTTTAACTTTAATTAACGTTAACATTAACGTTAACATTAACGTTAATGCCATAGGTTGACCAATTTGTAATTTTGAAGAATTCTTCTAGGGCTAGGTTGAAAAGCTTTGGCGATATTACGACTCCTTGTCTCACTCCTCTCTTAATGTGGATGGGATTTGTATTTTCGTCTAGTTGTATTATCATAGTTGCATTTTCTTATATATTATGTGCTAGTTGCCTATATCTCGAATATATTCTACAATTATTAATAGCTTGTGCTATGGCCCATATCTCGATACTATCAAACGCCTTTTCATAGTCGACGAAGGCAAGAAATACGGGTAGTTGGTATTCATTTGCCTTCTCTATCAATGTTCTCATTGTCAGCAGATGGTCTGATGTACTATATCCTTTGCGGAAGCCAGCCTGTTCAACCGGTTGGTAATTGTCCATTTTGTAGGTTAACCGGTTGTTAATAATTCTCATAAATAGTTTGTATACTTGACTGAGCAACGATATAGATCTATAATTCTGTAGATCACATTTGTCCCCTTTTTTGTGTAAGGGTATTACTAGACTCTCGTTCCAGTCTTTAGGGATCTTGCTATTATGGAGACATCTATTAAATAGCTCTATTAGTACAAGGATTGTTAATGTCTTGCTTGTCTTTTTTACTAATAGATAATATTTGATATTCAAACTACAGAGGCGGAGTTAAATTAAATTGGAGTAGTAAAAAATTAGTTGGTTTTCCAACACAACCTTTTCCCTTTTTTTCGGAGGTGTTTAATTTCTTCTTGTGTCCAGTAGCGTATTTCAATTCTCTTCAGTTCACTTAATGATTGGATGTCCTTATAATATTCAATTAGTTTCTTAGTATCAAGTAGTGGCCAATCTTCTCCTAGTGCTTTTATCTTGCCTATACCACTGTAGATGTCATGGTATTCCTGTTTAATTAAAATTATGGATATTTTTCGCAACTGCTTTTCTATTCTTCCAAAAACACCCTCGGCGGGTAAAAAACTATGTCCGCATACAGGGAAATACAATAAAATTTTCTGGACTGATGATTTGTGTGTTTTCAAAAAATGAATCAGTGTTCTCAGGACAATATTATTTTTATTTTGAGAAACAACCATTGCTAAACAACCTTAGTACAGAACAGCCCTGAAAATCAGCTTCTGTCAAATAGTTAAAGAGAGCCGATGATATTTCCACACTGTCTTTTCCTGCCTGCTCCTCTGCCCAAGTATAGAACATAGGGTTTTGAGTTTTTAGGTCAGTAATACAAAAATCATAAAACCCAATTTTTCTCTCGCAATAAGTTTCTTGAATTGGACTTTTCAGTAGTGGTTGAATTTGTTGAAGATCAAAGCAAAGGCTAACAGAATGAGGAACATCCATTTTTATATACTCATAAAACACCTTTGCTCTTCTTGAATGAATCCGCTTTTCAACCATTAGCTGCGCCTTTCAGCAGACCGTGCTGGTGCACTTTTAATTTTTTCTTTGAGAAGGCTGAGAAGAAGGAGAAGTACTGCAAGTATCGGAGGCAGGTGACTTAAAACCTATTTTAAACTGGTTTAAAAAATCATCCTAAACATGCTGCATTTCACTTTTAACTCCTCTTTACACTGATCATTATATTACATTTGACTTAGTTTACTAATAATTAACTCACTACTCAGATACAATCTGTTGGACTTCTTTCTGCTGTAATGTGATTCAGTTCCTCTGAGTTTTTATATGTACTCCTTAACACTTTCCTTCTTCAGATAGTTCTTATTTTTTGTAGTGTCAGCAGAGACAGTTGGAAAGAAGTATTGTAGTGAAGTACTTTTGCTCAGGTCCAGAATTTTTTTTTTTTTTTTTTATACCGGCCTAGGTATATGTCTTTTGATTTGTGTTCTATGAATCCGACTGCAATTCTGTTATCTTGTCTTTTCTTGTCTGTAGCTTTATAAAACTCTTCTTTGAAAGCTTTGATGTAATTAGGCCTTCTTTTTACGCACGTGAGATGTTTATTGTTGTGCTTACAAAGTACAAAAACTAGGGCTCTTTTAGGAGCTGCATATCTGGTAATTTGTTCACTTTTCCTTTTTCCTCCTTTAACTCTTCTCTTACTAGCCCCTTCATTTCGTTCACCAACACTTACACTTCCATCTGCACCATCCATTCTCCTTTAAATAATAACCTAATTACTAATTGTTTGTAAATACGCTGACAATCTAAACAGTAGTTACAAAAACTTTTAATACAAAACCCTTATATAAACTCAAATTTGCAAGACCCACTGGATCAGCTGAGTGGCAATTGCAGCGCTTCTATTGGTTGGCTGGAAATAAGCTTGTTTACATAGACCAGTACAGTGGAAATAAGTTGTTTTGCATGTAAAGGTGGTTTTTAACATGCTGTTACCTTTGGAAATAATTTTTTTTTTGCATCAATCAGATATAATAAACCAATTTAGCTACAACAGAATAATGCATTGGCACATCTAACTTAAGTTTTATTTTTGTGTGACTTAAGGCTGTTTGCATGTTACCTCCTCATTTATAGAATTTATTTAAAATAACATCAAGAAAAATTATTTATCGATGATTATTTATCAGAAAAAATTAAAAACAAGTAATTACCTTAAGGATTTCTCAAATCCTTTTTTAAAAGAAGTTTAAATATAAGCAGAATAACGACCAACAATTAAAAAGTGGAACTCTAAATAAAAATAAATTTAATAATCTCTATAGCTCTAGACTGAAATATTTTTCTCTGATATCTTTTTTTTAATGATTTTTAATTCATAAAACTGATTAAAATACCTCACAATGCTGTACAGCTTCATCGGAATCATCGTTACAATCTTCGACATCATCGCAAACGAACTCAAACGGAATACATTCATTTCCACTATCACATTTCCATTTATCACTTCCGCATTTCTCTTGCGGAGTCTTACACACCACTCCCGCTATTTCTTGGTCTCTGCAGTTGTGCATTCCCCAACCAGGGAATGTACAATCGATGACGGTACTTTCATTTCCGACGCAGTTGAGGTCGTCTATCATATACAAAGTGTTTCTCTCCTTTAGGTCTTTCGCAAAGTACGATTGGCCTTTCACTTCAGCTGCACCTAGCGGGAATCCTAGTTCTCTACAAATAACATTGGCGTCGAGTATGCTGAAGTCGTCGTCACAGATGAAGCCGGTACTTTCAAAGGCTAAAATATATACAAATTTTTAATATAAAATAACATTTGTTATTACAGTCATGTATTAACAAAAGTCTTGGATCAACTCCTCCTCACAGACGACATTTGTCTCCTAAACTAACATAGCAGTCATATACAGAAGAAGATCGACAAGCTTGTATAATACTCCAATGTAATGATCCTTAAGCCAAAGCAATGAAAGAGCTAGGAATACCAAATTAGTTGGTAAATTTAACTAAATGTAACTCTTGAAAAAGGAATATAGAGTACGAATTCCGGGGGAACTTTCTGAACCTTCTAAAAAAAATAACGGGCTGTGCCAGAGAGAGACCATCTCCCCTGTATACTGTTCAATCTGGCTCTTCTGGAAAAAGCAATACGTATATCACAAATCACAACATTGGTTTAATATATAATAAATCAGTGCAAATCCTTGCCTATGCTGATAATACCAATATTGCTGGGAGAATGAAAAACGATGTACGAGAGGCGTATGAAGCATTAAAAGAATCAGCTACAAAAAGGGTTTAATGATAAACATCAACAAAACAAAATATATAAAAGTAAGCACGTAACCACAAATCCTACGACCTTTAGACAAATACAGGAGATACCTTTACATGCCTGGAGTCAATCATGGAAAAAATACGTTAGTAGATGAGATGAAGAAAAAAAATAGTAAAGAGAATTTAGAACAAACACGATATATTAGAATTAAACAAAATCAAAATATTAACAGCTGTATTAAGAGTATATTATTGTATGGCGCAGAATTTCGGAGGAAGAAACAACTACCAAAAAATTACAAACCCCTTGTAAATAAATCGTTCAGAAAAATCCTAAAAATATACTGATCTGATAAAATAACAAACGCAGAACTATGAAGAAGAATAAAAAAAATATATAAGTCACAATTAAAAGAAGAAAATGGAAATGGATTGGACATACACTAAGGAAATTCCAAAATAATATAACTACGCAGGCACTCGAATACCAACCAAACGGAATAAGAAGAAGAAGAAGAGAATTGTAATAGTAAGACTATTACAGACCGAATAGTAATTGGAGAAGAACTGTAACGAGGGATCATGGACGAATTTGCCTGAAATGGAGAGAGGTCAAACAGAGAGCAAGGAATCGAAAAGACTGGTAGAGAAAATTTGGAAGGAATAAATCAAAAGAGGATACATTGATCCAGCCAATTAGCTATCTCTCACTTTTGGCTAAGAAATGCAAGAGCGCCCAATACTCGATAAGGAGGGAAGGCAGTAGAAAGAGACAGCTGTACTGTACTTTTACTACCCATGACCAACTGTTTTTTTTATATATTTAATATTTTTAATAAATCATATCTTTGAAAAGAGTCTTTTTGAAATTATATTATTTCTCTAAAACAAAATATAATTTTTAAACAAACAAATACCTGTAATTTCTACTCGCCCTTCATTCTTCTGATCAGACCCGGCCAACTTTATTTTGTATCCAAACTTTTCGGCCCCGCAATGTTTTTCGTCTTCCCTGTTATCACAGTCATTGTACCCGTCACACACGTAATCTTTAGTCAAGCATTTCTTGTTATTACACTCAAAGTATTTAGTTTTATCGGAGCAGTCTATAGTACCATCTTTTAATTCGTAGTAGTCACTGGAATGATGGGTCTGTAGAGCTCCAGACAGCCCTATGTTTTTGTCGGATAAGAAACAATTTCTATCAGATCTTCTGTAGGTGAAAGATCTGCATGTGAACTTTTTATTTTGAATACAAAGAACAGCGCAAGTTGAATGGGAGACGTTGACAATGCGTTGGTTTTCTACTACGACGAGACGTGAGTTTTTCGCTACTGAAAATCTTTCGATATATTCTCTACAGTTTTGCTCGTCTTTTCCGTCGGCGCAATCCTAAAAAAGAACTATAATTAAACTACTGTAAGTAACATGTCCTTTTTAAAGTGTGTTAAATTTTATCTCGAAGGGTAGCTTAATTTATTATTTTTGCGGAGCTGTGGACAAAAAATCGCGTTTAAAAGTTACAGAAGTAACTATAACTTGCCTGCATAATCCAGTAAAATAAGGCAAAAAAGGGGGCAAACCTCGGAATGAAAGATAATAAGCTGAAAATTTGCATACGTCTTTATTTTGATGGTATAAAACTTACCTCAAAAGTCTCATATAATCACGTGTCCGCGACTTAAGATATTAAAGGTCAAAGGTCACAAAAATGAGTTTTCTGCAAATATCTCGTTTCCTTTACACTTTATGACATTTAAGGTGGTAAGAAAAATTGTAGAATGGAAAATTCTCTTCAATTTTTGTCTCAAGTAATTTTATGTACCTTCAATTCTTCTTAAGATAGAGCGCAAAGAATGGGGGACCGCTTACCTGTGTATACGGTAACGCGAAGTCAGCCAGTCGGATTCAATAAATAATAAGTTATATAGTTAATTATTCACTTAAAATACTATTATTATCATTAAATTTTTATTATTTATTATTTAATAAACTATATTTATAGATATTGATTATAAAATATATATTTTTTATATAGGTAATATTTATTTTATTTTTAACAAACATACAATATTATATAAAATACTTTTCGTCCATATTAATACGAATATTATATCTCGAAATTATATTCATCGAAAAGTTTTGATAAATACCCTCATTCTAAGAAACACATCTTATTTTTACACTCGTTTAGTGGATGTGATACGACTTCTGCGATTTATAGGAAAGGTAAAATATCGTTTATTAAAATGTTCGAAAAAAATCACCATTTACATCAGTCACCTCAACTATTTCAACAAAAAAACTGCTCTGTACAAGAATTATTTGAAAATGGAGTACGTATTTTCTTAGCAGCGTATAATGCTCCAACATCAGAAGACGATATAGACTCTTTTCGATACACCCAGTTCATCAAATCAACAAGACTCAACAAACCAGTGCAGTTATCAAGTCTTCCACCTTCAAGTGCAGCAGCTCGTCAGCATATCATTCGTGTCTATTATCAGACCCAAATTTGGTTGGGAAATGATTTAGAACCCCAAGAATTCGGCTGGGTAATGCAAAATGAATTTCTGGAACCAATAACAACATTATTACCGCCAGCACCAGAAGAACTGCTGAATACAATATTTTGCAATTGCAAGAAAGGTTGTGGTTCTAATTGCGGATGCAGGAAATCAGGATTGCAATGTACTTTAATTTGTGGGCAGTGTATTGGACAATCATGTCTAAACGCTTCATCAACTTCAGATGATTTCAATGAAGAAAGTGAATATGCACCTGATATTCTTGAATATTTTTATTCTGATACTTAATAAACGAGAATGATGATGATGAATCCGATATTGAGCAGTCAGAGGAAGAAGAAGAAGAAGAAGAAGACGGCGATGAAGAAGAAAATGAATACAAAAATATTAACTATTCATAATAAAAGAATATATATTATATTTGTAACTTTAATAAATCGATTATTGGATTAATAAATAAATATATAATTTAAAAAAATAATAAATATGATTTTTTCAGTATTTAATTAAATATAAAAATAATTATTGTTGAATTCTGCACTTGATCTTAATTTATCGTATATACAGCTGTTAAAAATATCATTAAAGTTCATTTGAAATATTTCATTTAATATTGTATGTTTGTTAAAAATAAAATAAATATTATATAAAAAATATATATTTTATAATTAATATCTATAAATATAGTTTATTAAATAATAAATAATAAAAATTTAATGATAATAATAGTATTTTAAGTGAATAATTAACTATATAACTTATTATTTATTGAATCCTACTGGCTGACTTCGCGTTACCGTATACACAGGTAAGCGGTCCCCCACTCTTTGAGCTCTATCTTAAGAAGGGTTGAAGGTTCATAAATGTACTTGAGACAAAAATTGAAGAGATTTTCCATTCTACAATTTTTCTTACCACCTTAAATGTCATAAAGTGTAAGGGAAACGAGATATTTGCAGAAAACTCATTTTCGTGACCTTTGACCATAAATATCTTAAGTCGCGGACACGTGATTATATGAGACTTTTGAGGTAAGTTTTATACCATCAAAATAAAGACGTATGCAAATTTTCAGCTTATTATCTTTCATTCCGAGGTTGCATCCTTATTTTACCGGACTAGCACTGGAACTAATAAATTTAAATTTAGCCTATTTTTATTTAGAATTAAAAAGTAAAAAGAAACATAACACTTTCCTTGCAACTTTTAGTATAAACTGTCTTTTTCAGGTTGCAAAACTGAAGCAAACACTGTATATACTCAGAGAAAAAATGTAACGACTGGATAAGAGACCAGGTTTACATTTTTTTTCGGTTAAAATAAATATTATATTTACCGAACACTTATTTATTTTAAAATTTACAAAAAGGGGTTATATATAATCTCTTCTTATTCCATCGTAATCAGAAATTTTTTAACCTCAATTGCGATCCACCTTCCCTTTCTATATTTTTTTCTTCACTCTTAGAGCTTGTATCTTGTTCTTCATTCATACTCTTTACTGCGTCTTCGGTTAATTGATGAACATCATCGTTTAATTCACTCTGCTTGGGTGATCGTGATCGTGACGTCGAAGACGAAAAGAAAGTCGCAGTAGAAGGACAAAAAGACATAGGTCACGATCACGATCACCCAAACAGAGTGAATTAAACGATGATGTACATCAATTAACCGAAGATGCAGTAAAGAGTATGAATGAAGAACAAGATACAAGCTCTAAGAGTGAAGAAAAAAATATAGAAAGGGAAGGCGGATCGCAGTTGAGGTTAAAAACTTCTGATTACGATGGAATAAGAAGAGATTATATATAATTCCTTTTTGTAAATTTTAAAATAAACCAGGTTTACAGATGAATGTTGTTTTTATTCTGAAGAATTTAGAAGTTTTTAAATGAAAACCCGGTGGAAGAGTCGCAAAAAGTACCTACATTACATTTTGAGACTGGTTTTATTGTTAACAAGAAAATATTCAACTAAATCTTGGACTCACTCTATTTTGTGGAATAATGTCACCGTTTTCCTTCAAACCAATGAACAAAGTTTACACGATTGTTAATTTCCATGCTCCCACTGTATCATTTTCATTCCACCCCGTATATTATAAAACATCGAAGTAGATTTTTAATCTTTTTGTGTCTCTAAGATTGATAATATAAGCATTTTCGAGTCTGTTTATAATAATTTTAAATGTTATTTCGTTTGATCTTGATTCTGCATAGATATTTGCGCGTCAAATAAATATGAATATTTCCACTTAGGTTGATGAGAAAATATATACTGACAAGAGAATGATTTTGGGAGAAGGATATCACTTTTTGATGAACTAGCGGCGATAGTAGTGGGTTTCATTGTTTGAGTCCGGATTTTCTTAAAATGTGTTATTGTTATTCGTTATTCGTTTTTGTCATCGGGAATTCAGTAATGTAAAGCGTAGTAGTTAATAAAAACAGATTGGGTTCTGATGGGGAAAGCATCTTTTTCGGTGAAAGTTTCAAAAAGCCGGCAAATTTTCGTTTAATTCCATGAGTTAGAGGGAGGCGATTTATCTTAAAATGCTATTTGACAGTTTTTATAAAGTGAGATAATCATTGGTTTGTTGCTGTATTGCGTTTCACGGGATTTGATAAAAAGTGTGTCTGAGGGCTAAGTGAGGACTACATGGTTTTAAGTGAGAATTAAGCAGTCGAGATTTGACGAATACATATTGTTATCATTAGGATATCCTGAAGTCCAATTCGATGTTTGACCTTCCAAGATTTGTCTCATATGTGTTGAATCCAGATTATTTGAAGTTTGTGTAGGACAGTGTGTTTTTTTTGTATCCAATTCCAAAGTAATACACTTTCTTAATAACTTAAAAAGAAATAATCAGCCAGTGAAGCAAAGTAGTTTTTACATAAGTAAAGAACCGTTCCTGTACCCGAAGAGCTATCAATTTCTTCAACGTCCATCAGTTCTTGAAAGTCGACCTGTGTGGTAGCCTCAGGACAAGATGAAGTCCTATTGACCTGCTTAATTCTTTAATTTGCTTTTCATCGGTTTTAGACGGATCTACTAGTCAGTGGACTATACCACTTGATCCTTGGTGTACATATATAGTTATATTCTGTGCATCTGTGTTCGACTTCGTTATTTTTGGAAAAGTTGGACATTTTGTCCCGTATACTATGCATTTTTTCGTGTTATTGAATATTAACTTTTCTTAGGTTGATGTACGGGCAATATCTACATTGGAACATTTTACAAAACTTTCCATTTTTTGAAACCCACACTAATGGTATATCTGGTAAACTTTGAAGGTTAATGTTAAATGATAGCTGCGTTATTTCTTCGATATCATCTGTCATTTCGTCTAAGTACATAGTTTCGCCGTTTTGTTTATGTGTAGCTATATTGATGCCATGGACTTTGAGATGTTGGTGAAGTAGATGTCGTTTGCTGACATTATAAGAGCAATGGCTGCAAGTGTACTGGTCGCGTCTTAGTTTATGGAATTGCTTGTGATAAGTATATTAAGATTTAGAGTTCGTAACGTAAGGACAAGTCATACATTTGAATTTTTTGCCGTCACCATCATTAACTAATTTTTCAGCCATTTTGTTTAAAAATTCGTCCGTGACCATGTAGTACATAACCAAAATTTTAAATTCTGTTTTGTTAAAAGGTTAAATACAATGTAAGATTTGTTGATAAATTTGGGTAATTTCTTAATAGTTTCTCTTTAAACCAAGAGTTTAAAATTATTTCTTTCAAAAAGATTTTCACCCTTAAAATTTTTTAGTAAAGAAAAGCCTTTCTTTCTAACCAGCAAGAGGATTTTTTTAAACGGCGTCCATTTTAAATAGTTTTAGACTCTTCTTGTGTATTGTTGCCGAGGAAATCTGTAAGTATTTTTTTATTTCTTTTTTTTTGTAGTTAGTTTCTCTAGTCCCTCAAATAAAGAAACCTTTATCCACAACCTAGCTCTCCAACCAAAACACTAGTAGCCGTTCGCTAACATTTCAATTTATTTGCTTACCCTATCTCCAGTCCAGTAATTGTTCAGTTATTGTCAAGCAATTATATATTGTTACAAGTGACACACAACGTGGTAGGTAAATAAAAATTGCTACAATATTGATAGAATATTCTTTCTACTTCACTACAACACCCAACATTACGTGTAATATGAAGATTCTAAGTTTATTTTTAAAAAAGTTATTAACATTAATGAAAACCGAAGTTTCTGATTTATTTTGCAACTTTCTAAATAACAAATACGGATAAAAACATTTAAAAAACGCTATTTTGAAGGTTTTATAAGTTTATTACTCTTAACACATTACTAATTACACTTTTTATTTATAGACGAAAACAGTGAAAATTTACCGTTTTTGACCTTAATTTGTTAATAACTTTTAAATCCAAAAAGCCAACTGCACGAAATATATAGGTTCTTGTTACAGTGGCGCACCCAGAATTAGTCTTAGGGGGGGGGGGTTGAAATTTTTTTATGCTACCTTCATTTTGAGTCCCTAAAATTTGGGTTTTAGTTTAATTTAAAGTACTAAAGATAGCGGTGCCAAAGATTCAGGTATCTATTATCCTGCCTAGCAACTAAAACCACCCTCTCTTACTTGTGCGCCGTTGATTGTCGCACGTACCGTACTCCGAATGTGGGGTGGCCACTGTAAGGCTGACGACATTTTTGGAACACTCCCTTCTCGTATCTAGATCTTATCTATTGTTCTGAAGCTATTTTCTTGTGGCATTTTAAAGTAATCACTATTTTAATGGGAATAAGCCACAATTGAAGGTTAAAATAAGGTTATTGATGTTTGACATTAATCCAACTTGTAAATACAATACATTTTGGAGACGGCTCCGCCAATCCTCCCGGTCCAAGGCATGCTTCTCCTCCAAACCTCTCGATTCCATCGCTCTTTTAATTCTTTCATTCCATGATCGTCGAGGTCTACCTCTTTTGTTCTTCCAAGGGGCTTCCATTTGTGAAGTTTTTGAGGCCAACGTTCGTCAGGCATTCTCAATAGATGTCCAAACCATTTTGAACCTCTTCTTTCTATGCTGTCAATGACCGTTTCTGTAGCATTCATGTTATTTCTTATAGGTTCTTTGGTCTTCCTTTCCTGCCTTGATGCCCTAGCACTTCTTCTCAAATAATCCATTTCAACTGCCAACAATCTTCTCTTCAGGTCTGCATTAATTGTCCATACTTCAGAGCCATAACAAAGAACTGATTCAACCATGGTTTGCTCTATTCTTTTTTTGTTCCTTTTGGAAATGCGATCCCACCATAAGGAGTTCAGACATCCTACAATTTTACGTCCCTGATTAATTCGTGTTTAATTTCGGTTTCTTCCAAGCCGTTCTTAGGAATGAGTGGACCTAAATATTTAAAATTTTCCACTTGTTTGATTTCCACGTCCTCGTCTATCAACACTTCAAACCTTGCATCTGATATGATAACTAAGTAAATATTCTGTTTTCTTCATGCTAACTTTTAACCCCCATTTTAAATATTCTCTCTATAGACACTTTATCATAAATTCTAGATCATAAGAATCTTGAGCTAGGATGATTTGGTCATACGCAAAGTTCAGGGAGAACAGTACGTCATTTTCTATGGGGATTCCAATAGAGTAGTTTGAGATTTTAGATTCCAGTTAGAGTAACATACTGCATCCTTGTTGTAGTCCTATAGTTACTATTATTGGCTCTGATAGTCTATATCCGATTTTTAGGTAAGTAGTGTTATCCTTGTATACTTCTGTGATTATTCCTAAAAGGTATGTACTAATGTCGAGTTGTTGTTAAGCTTGCCACAATTTAAGTCTTGGAACTGTATCATATGCCTTTTCTAGGTCGATAAAGGCTAGATGTACTTCGGTACTAACCGCTATTCTTTTTTCTATTAGTTGTTGGAATATAAACAAATTATCAGTGCAAGATCAAAGATCAAAAATTCAAACGTCAATAAACTTATTTTAACCTTCAATTGCTACTTATTCCCATTAAAATAGTAATTAGATCCTATCTCTGTCGTTAGCTCGGTGGGTGTTTCTCTTCTTCTTCTTTCTTTTTATTGACTGCTCGGATGTAATTGTGAACACTATTCCATCCCTCCGTATTTCCCGTCATCTTCACGATCATCTCTCTTACAGTCACAGGGTTCATACCTATTTCTTTATACATTCTGTTTCTCTTCACTGTACATCTATTACACTCCAACATTGTGTGAGTAACAATGTTGAAATATTTGCAGTATATGCATTTATCTGTATCTGTCTTTCTAAACCTATGAAGATACGCCCTAAAACAGACAATCTACCCAGTCCCTTAGGCTCGGGATCAGCAACTTTGTCCACTGAGCAACATCTTCCTTGTTGTTCCACTCTTCTTGCCATTTTTCCATTGATCTTTCCCTTTCTTCTTTTTTTTTATAGCTGTTGTCAAATCCTTCCTTCTCCTATAGAGATGTCCCTTTTCTACTGCTAATACAGGCAGAGGAACACAACCCGTGATAGTCCACAAGGCCGCCGCAGATACAGTCCTGTAGGCGCATGCTACTCGCAACAGACTCGTTCTGTCTACTTTTCATAAGCCTAATATTAGGTATCGATATCTAAATATAATGAAAAATATTATTAATTATTGTGTATTAATTATTGTGTATTAATTATTGTGTATTTATACAATAATTATTTTGTTCTACATATTTAAAGTGGTAATTTAATTATTCAATCAGCGTTTTGGATTTTTTGTATTATGTGTGAAAGACAAGTTACGTTTTCCTACTATTCTTTATATATTGTTTACTTTATATGCCCTGGGGGGTTTAAACCCCCAAAACCCCCCCCTGGGTGCGCCACAGTCTTATTACAGATTTGCGTACTACTCAAATCAACTGTCGTTTGCTGACCGGGTCAGTGTTACGAAAAAAACCTTATTCCCTCGTCTATATATTTAAATAAAGGATTTCTATGATTGCGTCTTTGTAGTTAAATGTAACACTGCACTGATTAACCTTTCTGTCATTTTTATAATCCGATCTTTACTTATAACACATTACGTTATCATACTTTACGTGATTTTTTGATCTCGCTTACCCTATTATTATCACAAAGCAGCGTCAAAGAAATACAAGAGTTCGCACTGCAATGGAAATCATCGTCAGAACATTTCCTAGTTACTCTTTGTTTGACTTCGATTACGTTTTCCGGTTCCAAAACCACCGGATCTCCGTTGTCGTAAGTAAAGACATAATCCGTCTCGCCAAGATCGTTAGAATCCGCGGTTTGATATGGTGGGGGCCAAGCGCTTCTTGGAGTGGTTACTTGCGGTCTTCGTTGATAGTGGTTGGAGTTGTAGACATCATCGTAATCGGGGGATTTCTCTACTGGTTTAATTACGTATCCAGGTTTACCTAAAAACAGTTTTCACGAACTTGATGAAACAAGATGGAGTTTTGAGTTTTGGTAATATAAAGTCTAAATTTTGGGTATCACTGTACCAGTACATATTTAAATAAAAATTACAATGACGAAATAACAAATTAGAAGATTTTAAATTAATGGTGAACAATTATTTTTTATAAAAAAAGATGCAACAAGGTTTAGGCATCGTTTAAGGTAATTATTGGCTAATCAAATATCAGGAGAGCTTAACAAAGAAATATCTGGCCCAGTGAATTACTAATTTCTAAGCTTTTTACCAGAAAAAGGATGCCACCATCGGTAAAAGATCATAAACAAAAAAGAAACATAATCAATAAGTCCAGAAAATTGTAAGACACTCTTACACAGACAAAGATAAAACCGTAGCAAATCAAAATATTAATTTAATTCACCAAAGCGTCCATTCGTTGGGAAAATTCATTGATAATCTTGAAAAATTGTTGAAATTAAATAATAACTGTTAATTTATATGTTTCAATTGTAAAAAGTTAATATGAGTGAAATAAGTCAAATATTAGACTAAAATGGGAGTTTTTTGGTGATGTGCACTATTTAATTCCATGCTTATGTCAACCTTCTTCTAAAATAAGACTAGAACGGGGAGAAGATTGAGATTTTGTTGTAGAATGTTGTTAAATGGTTTTGTATAATAAAGTACACCGTTGTAGACAATTTTATTTAAATAATTAAGAGATGTGAGTCCAAGTCTGAAAATCGTGCTAGTTAGAAGTATGTTATTTTCCTGTTTGGGTGTTTTCTAGTATATTTTGAATACATTAAATAGTGCAAAGTGTAGTTAACAAGGATTTTTAAGGGAGTAAGTACATCGGTTATATTTTTTGGATTATATTATGAGTAAATTAAAAATTTAGTGTTTTCAATCATCGTTCGGATGGAGGTTAAAGCCTCTGAGGAGTTGATTCGGGCGGTAACTCGGGCTGAACGGGTGCTAAGAGCGATAAACAATCAACAAAAGGAACATGTCTATTATTCAGGTTTCCGTATATTTATAAAGATTTTTATTTATTTTATTTGTTAATACAGTGGCGCAGTATATAAGAAGACACGTGGAGTTAAATTGGAATATGAGAGTAGTGGTGAGGAAAACTGAAAAAAGAGAAATAGAGGAGAAAGGGAAGACGAAGAGATTTTTGAAAAGAGAAAATTAACGAAGAGGTTACCGAGCAAGAACAGCTCCCCTCTAAAATAAGAAAACTGCGTACAGAACAAAGAAAGACTGGATTATATTAGAGAATTGAAACATAAAAATTAAGAACTACAGAAGGGACTTAATGACGTAAATAAGAAAATTGAACAGCTGGCGAAAGAAAAAAAAAAGAGAAATATAGTTAAGAAAGGCTTAGATTTAAAAAATAATAATAAGAGAGATACTAAAGATAAACTGGAGTAATTTATGGAAACAAATCTTCACCTCAACATTAAATTGGCAGAAGATAGCAAAATAGGCGACAAAATGATCCTCGCTTAAATGGTAAACTCAAAAATATAGCAGGACAGAGTAGGTATATATATATATATATATATATATATATATATATATATATATATATATATGTAGATAGAGTCGATCATGACAAAAATAAGGAGGAGAAGGAGGAATAAAGGCTGCAATTAGAAAAATACCGAGAGAAAAAAGAGAAAAGAAAAGAAAGTCATAAATAGGCTATATGAAACCGAAAGTTAATGGAAAATAATTAAAGCGAAATAAAGAAAGGAATTTTGGAAGACATAGGCAATGCATCCAATAGAAATAATCCAAAAAACTAAACGAAGCACCGCAGTGGAAACAAATATAGATGGAAAAAACAAAGAATAAAAACACGACTATGAAAACCAAAGGGGCAAATGCCAGCAAAAACGATAATGAGAGAGACGAGAAAACAAAAATATGATATAAATTTAGGTAAAATCAATTAAAAATAGCCACGTGGAATGTGTGTGTGTGTGTGTGAGAGAGAGATGGCATTAGACAAAAAATCTTTTTGCCACAGAAAATTGTTATAAGGATGTTTAAATTTTTATTTTAGAATCGTTTATAAACTTGATTACACGTGGAATGTTAGAAGTATTTATGAAGAAACAAAATTTAAGACAACCGGAATATGAGAAGTTGATAAAAGCAATCTTGTTTAATAGTGGTGGGGCAAATACATTGCTGGGTACGGGGTTTTTAATAAAGGAAAGTCTCAAGGTAAGTAGAGTAGACTTTAAACCAATCTCGGAAAGGATCTGCTGTATACGTTTAAGAGGAAAGTACCGTGAAATATGTATAGTCAATGTACATGCATCGAGCGAAGATAAAGACACCGATATAAAAATGGATTCTTACCAACAATAAGAAGATCTTTTAAACGACCTAACGAAATGCGATCTAAAAGTAGTATTAGGCGACTAACGCAAAAATCGGAAGAGAAAATATCTACAAAAATATCACGGGAGAGAAAAGTAAGCAGGAAACTTCAAATAAAAACAGCATGCTGCTAATAAATGTTGCAATAGAACAAAATATGAAAATCATGAGTATACATTTTGATAGAGAAGACAATCTATAAAACAACATGGATATACCCGGATGGTAACACTGACAATTAAATAGACCATGTTTTAATTGAAAATAAACATGTAAATACCATCACGAATGTTGAGAAGTTTCCGAGGGGCAACAGCAACACGGACTATTTTATGGTAGTAGTGACTATAAAACAAGAAATTCCAAATAAAACTAAGCAGAAACTAAATGCAACGAAGTGTTTTAATGTAAAAAAGCTAAAGGATGAAAACATCGAAAACCAGTTAAAACGGGAAATAACAAAAAGATTAGAAAACACAATTCCAAATAAAGATACTGACCAAGAATGGACACAAATAGAGAAGATAATAACGAAAGCGACAGAAAAGACTGTAGAAAAAATGAACAAAGCAAACAGTACGTACTGGTTTAATACAGAATGTAAAAGGGAATTAGAACAACAGAAACTAGGAAGGGTTATGAAGCAGCAAAGAAACAAGCAAAATTGACCTGCAGAAAAAAGAAACGAGAATATTGGGAAATGAAGTTACAAGATATGGAAACTATATGTTACAAGATATGATAAACAAAGAGATAAAGAATTTTTACCAGAAGTCAAAGTCAATAAAACTACGGGTCCCGGAATCGCATGCTTCTGCAGAAGTAAAGAAGGCGCGCTAATAGGTGACTTACCAAGAAAACTAGAGAGGTGGGCAGAATACTTTGAGGAACTGCTAAACCCAGAGAAAAATATCAATGAAATACAATCAAAAACCGGCTATTTCAGCCCAATGAGGCTGAAATAAACGAACCATCAGATCAGGAGATAGAGCAAATCATAAGGCAGCTGAAGAATGGCAAAAGTCCATTAGAAAACGATATGACGGCAGAACTATTTAAGATGGACAGCTATTGCTCAAACGAATAACCAACCTAATAAAACGAATTTGGAAAAATAAGAAATTAGCACAAGGCTGGAAAAATGCATTCATATGTACGATCCACAAAAAGGAAGATAAAAGCCTATGTCAAAATCAAGTATAGAGGAATTGCTTTATTGGATGTATCATATAAGATATTGGCTTTATTAATAGGAATCCGACTAACAAAATATGAATCTGAAATAATAGGGAATATCAGGGAGGGTTTAGAAGAGGAAGGTTTACAATTGATCAGATTTTTATGATGAAACAAATACTGCACAACAACAGTGAACAAAATCTAGGTTTGCACATTCTGTTTATAGACTTTAAGCAGGCATAAGACTCAATCGGTAGAGAAAAACTATACGGAGTTAGTGGAAATGAGCGAAATCAGAGACTTTTACAGTAAAGAAGGGATTAAGAGAAGGAGATCCACTGTCCACAACTTTATTTAAGCTTATCCTAGAAGCTATCCCACGACAAAGTAGTGTAGAGACATATGGTATAATATAGTATAAGAGACAACAATGTATCGCTTATGCAGACAATATTGCATTGATTGCGAGATCAAAATCAGATCTAATAAGGATATTAAAAAAATGGAAACAATATTGAAAAAGTTTGGATTATGTGTAAATGAAAATAAAACAAAATACGTATAAATAAGTAGCGAAAATAGAGAATATTATTTTGAAAAAGTGGATCAATTCGAATATCTTGGTGTGACGATTACAAATAAAGCCGAAGAAGATATAGAAAAAAAGGATTACTATAGGAAGTAAAGCTGTAGGAGCACTAAACAAAACGATCAAATCCAAGTTAATATCCAGGAATAGTAAAAGCAGGATACATGGTAGCGAATCTTAAGTGTTAATTCAGAAAAATACACAAAAATTGGAACGATGGGAAAGAAAGACATTACGCAAGATATATGGAGAAACAAAGAACAATGACGGCGTATGGAGAATAAGAACACATAAGGAAGTAATGGAGCTCTCTAACCAACCAAGCATAATACAAAAAGTAAAAGCACAAAGAGCACGTTTAATGGAGTATGTTTACAGGATGTCCACAAACAGACAAGTAACAAAAGTATTAACAGTAGGAGCGAGTGGTAAGCGCAGACGAGGAAGACCAAAAAAGAAGTGGTTAAAAGAGGTTAAAACTGATGTAAAAAAACTGGGAATATTGGACTGGGAGGAAAATACAAAAAACAGAGATAAGTGATTGATTGCTGATAATAGTATTAGATAAAAAAAACATAAGCCTTACCGCTTCCTGAATTGTGATTCAAATCTTGCCAGTTATGTCCGTCTTGATTGTGCCACTCAGTATAGCTTCCCGTGTTAACCTCAGCCTTACCACGTCCCGTATTGTGACTTAAATCCACAGTCGTAGTAACTTGAGAAGTTTCAGCGTCTGTACAGTCAACATTGTAAGGATAATCGCACACCGAAATTTTCGGATTAAACACAGTCCCAGGACCACAATCCATCACAAATGTCTGACCGTTAGCACAGTTCAAATATTTCTTGCATTCGGTAGGGTGCTTGTGTAGACCCACAAATCCACTGGGACAGACAGGTCGAGAATCCGTCGTAGTTTTCTGGCTAGCTGATTGTTGGTTGGTCCATTGGTTTTGTCTACAGGTTGGGTCGTTAACGTTACATATTTTGTTGTAATTGGGCTGTTGTTGTGGAGCACTCGACCATTGCGTAACTGTAGTGCTTTGTCCTGAGTATTGTTCACAATTGTGTGTAGCTGGATTACAGTTATGTCTGTTAAGTTCACCGTGACCGTTTCCTAAGTATTCGTTGTTTTGCCCATTGCTCGAATAGGTTTCTCCGTATTGACCACAATTTTGGACTGCTGGATTACATTTTTGATTAATTTTATAAATTTTTTTAACTAAGCCTTCAGTATTTCCATTTATTGGACTACCATGCTCACCAGGCAGAAAACACGTTAAAGTTTGTAAATCGCATCCTACGTATTCAGTAGAAGTACTGATATGTTCTTCATTATCAGGTTGCTTATATGCCGTGGAATGACTATAAACTGATTTTTGATTTGAATACTGTCCTGCATTGTTTTGTCCGTAGCTTGAGGTTTGGTATTGTGTGTTTCCAGATGATACACCGTTTTGCGTTGGTCTTGCACAATTTTGACCTGAACTACACCGATAACTATTTTGTCCTCTACTTGAATCGTAGCTTACTTCATCAGTGTTATGACCATATCCTAAATTATCAGTTCCATATTGGTAATTATGTTCCCTATTAGCGGTTTGCGAATATGTAGTGGATTTGGATCCTGACTTACTTCCACGCAAGTCATAATATGTACTATGTCCGCAGTTTTGAGTCTTTGGGTTACAGTAAGTGTATGTAGGTACTGTTTCTTGACCGATAGGATGACTTTCACGATAGTTACCTACAAATTAAATTAGAAAAAGTTATTGGACCTTATTTTCAATATTCTGTGATATTGACAATTTACAGACATTAGGCAGATCATGTTGGAAAGAACCACAATAAACAATGATCGTATAACAATCAAAGCATTATTAGTAGAAAGGAAAATGCAGCAATAAACTAATGGCAGGGAAAAACTAGACAGGAAAAATGGGGAGAGATCATTAAAAAGATAAGCAAAAGAGACTGATCGTCTCAAGAAATAGAATCTAGGAAGCTTTTGCGACTTAATCCCACATCGGGGTATATAGTTATTATATATATATATATATATATATATATATATATATATATATATATATATACATATATATATATATATATATATATATATATATATATATACATCTTTGTTTCTATCCTTTTAGTTGCCGTTTCCATCCAGGGTACAGGTCAGACTACTTACCTTTTAGGGTGTAATGCTTTGTGATGTTAAAAATAACTATAACTAAATATTTTTGAAATTTTGGAACAAAAAAGAGACATTGGTGAAATTTTGCATGCAAGTAGAATGTCACATAACGCACTTGACGCCATATTTTTTGTTACTACTCTACTTCCAGTTTCACCGGAAACACCCAAAACTTATTTAATTGAAATCGGACACCCTGTATAATTGGGCAGATTGTAAAAGAACTTGTTAGTCCTAATTCATACCGTAAATCACTTTACAGTAAAAAAATAGGGAAATTTATTTACTCTGGGTGGCTCTTCTCTTGGTTTTAGCCCCCAGGTTTTACCTACAACTCGTCTGTAGTTCCAGAAGATTCGCGCAACCCTATTGGTCAATGTAATAGCTTCAATTGTGTTTGGAATCACGGGTTATCTCTAGATACTTACCCTTATAGGTTCTTTTTAGTTCCTCCCCAAATAATTTAGGCTTTCTTTTATTAGTAAAGGCTGCAAGTTTAGTTTTCGAACAGTTCACAGAGAGATTCTCTTTCAGACATCAATTCTCTATGTAATCAAGGGCATATCGTTTCTGATTTCTGTTTCTGAAGGGCAGCAGTACTGGTAAAATTTTCCCTAGGCATTACTGCAATACCGTCTGCGGAACCATGGACCAAGATCTCTTGATTGCTAAGCCCATGAGTCAGGTCGTCAACAAGTATATTCCTTATTTTACTCTGAAGCATTTGAATATTACAAGATCCACCAATATTACCATCTTATAAGAAGTTCAAAGATCAAAATCTATAAATCCATCGTCAGACCTGTAATAACATACGGATGCGAAACGTGGTCCATGACCAAAGCAAACGAAGAAAAGCTCAGACGCTTTGAACGAAAAATACTTAGAAAAATTTTCGGACTTCACCATAACATCACCACAAACCAGTATAAGATCAGAACCAATATCGAATTAAAAACACTCTACACAGCGACTAAGATGGGCAGGCCACGTGCACAGACTGCATAACGATAGACTTGTAAAACTGGTATGGGAAGAGATTCCCACAGGCAAAAGACCACTCGGACGTCCCAGAATGCGATGGAGAGATAACATCCAAGCAGATCTCCGGAAAATGAACATTCCATTTGACCCTAGGTTGATGGAAGACCGAACAAATTGCAAAAAAAGTTGTACAGTCAGCCAAGACCCACCCAGGGTTGTAGCGCTACGTGATGATGATGATTTGAATATTAAACTTTCTTGTTGTTTTGTTAATTTTCTTCCTCAGCAGTGCATTATATATTGACTTGACAGAGGTACTATCAAATACAGCAGGGGCGACTTCTTTCTTTATGAGGACGGTTTCGATTGATTTTTCTGCTTGATATGACCGTAGATGATAGTGAATTGGGTTTTTATTAAGATTGTTTTTCTTGGTGTATTCATTCATGATTTTTTTCTGTCAATTGTCTATCTGTTCTGGCCTACATGTTGTTTTCCTTATATATCTCTTCGATTGTTTTAATGTTATCTAATGGTATTTGTATGTTAGATAAAAGGTGAATAACGTCCTTCAGACTTATGCTAAATACTTCTTTAAGTCAGTTAAATAAAGGAACGTCGGTTGATTGCATTCTACTACATTTTCCGTGATTTGTCATATAACAAATACTGAATGAAGTGGTATTCTCTCATTTATTATATTGGTTAAAATTTTTTTGTCACTTTTTTAAACATCAGGATTAGTATACTTGTTTTCCATTGTTTGGGTACTTTGGTGTATTGTAATATTTTGTTGATGAGCTGTGTTAATTGAGCTGCCATGACTTGTTAATTGTGCTTCCTTCACTTCCACTGTGCTTATTTTGGTTTGTTCATCAGTTGTAATTTCGAGTGTTTCTGGGTCTCTTGATATCGTATGGTCTTCTGAGTACATCTTTTTGTTGACAAGCGTTACCAGTGGTTGTTTTTGGTTATTTTAATAAGCCTATATGTCTCATTGCGAATTCTCTTACAGTTTTGAAAAAGATATGCTTTTTTCTTTTCTTTGCATTTTTCTTTTACTTCTTTACAGAACCATGGCGTTTTTTGTAGAACTTCTTAGTTATATTTCCTGTTTTTTGCCGAAACATTTTTTGCAGCGTTTGGAATAATTGTTTTTATTTTTAATCACTGAACCTCATTTAGATAATAATAATAATGTTCTTGTGCATAATATTGAGCAGGTTAAATGATATTGATGTTACGTAGGTCGAGTAGAGTTAGAAGGAAAACTAATTTATTGGTAACCTTATATTTACTTTAGAAACTTTATCTTTTACGTCTGTAAAATACGTTTAAACTAGCAAATTAATTTGTTGATGAAGAATGAAAGATGTTTTTTAAAACTAGGTAAAAGGAAATTAATCAAGATGTATAAAAATGGCAAAAACTTACCAGATTGACAATTCTGGGATGTACACAGATTATGGCCATCAGTTGAACCCTGAGACCACTGATAGTGTTGTTGAGTACCAGCTGAATTCACTTCAAGAGAATTATCTCCATTGAAACAAGTAGTGCTCTGCGGATAATCACACATATTTTTGTTCATGTCGAACAAAGTACCAGGAGCACAAGCCATTTTATTTTCTTGTCCGTTATCGCAGTTAATAAATTTTGAACAGTCGAAATAATCCGGTATGATACCGGAGAAACCAGCAGGACAGGAAGCTTGAAGTACGGATTTCTGCACTCTTATGTTTTCTATGGTATTTGAGCCAGGACCTAAAATAATTATTTAATAAATCTTTGTCTACTTAGTCCAGTCGGCAGAGTCGTCCAAATTTTGCTAAGAATGTCAATTTTGGTACCCCAAAAAGATGCAAAAAAGTTTTCCACTCCTACCCCCCGGCTTATCTCTAAAACGCCGCCTAGTAGGGAGGAAAAAAACGAAAAAAAAAAAAAACGATTTACCAAGAGTATGTACGCCGTAGAAAAAAATATTTCAAATAAAAAATTTAGCTAAAATAATTTTGAACAAAAATGTTTTTTAGCACTTTTTGTGTAAACTTAACCGTTCTCTCAGAAAACAACTCTTGAAGCGACCGGCGATTTTGAATGTCGCGCGCGCTTGTTCCGCGCGCGAAATCAATTTGTATCAACTCGACGGTAAAAATTCGATATCTTTTAATCAAAGTGTCCTATCGACAAAAATCAAAATGCGTTTTAAAGGTAAAGAGTGTGGCTTTTGTATGCACTTTTTGTATTTTGCTGCAAATAAACTCAGTTTTTATAAACGTGTTAAATAAATAAACGTACGATTTTTGTCATTTTTTACGATTCTCATGAGATCAATAAAATTTATCACTTTTATTGGTCAGTGTCAGCAGAGGAAGGTTCAAAATCAGGGTTCCGAAGATATCCCAGAAATCTCCTTGGACGAAATTTACAAGGCTCTAAAAAAGATGAAGAATAACAAAGCTCCGGGGGAGGACGGTGTCGTCACGGAAGCGATAAAGATAGGAGGCTCAGTACTGATAACCAAAATTCAAAAGCTCTTTAATCTATGCCTATGGAATCAAAATATCCCAACAAAGTGGAATAATTCAATAACTGTACTCTTACACAAGAAGGGAGATATAGCAGACCTGGAAAGATACAGACCAATCAGTCTCCTTAACCATCTTTATAAATTATACACCCGAATAATAACGAACAGATTAGAGACAAAGCTGGATTTTTATCAACCTCGGGAACAAGCCGGTTTCCGCCCTAATTACGGCACAAACGATCACCTGCAGTGCCCAAAAACCCTGATAGAAAAAACTAACGAATATAACCGTCCCTTGGCATTGATATTTGTAGACTTTAAAAAGGCGTTTAATACAGTGGAATTACCGTCCATCTTAAGAGCACTACAAGATTGCAGGGTCGACCACAGATATTGTAATATAGTTAAAAATATATATGAAAATGCCACAACAACCATAAGTCTACATTCAGCAACTAATAAAATAAAGATAAAAAGGGGAGTCAGGCAAGGTGATACCATGTCACCAAAGCTGTTCATTACCGTTCTTGAGTATGCATTTAAAAGACTAACATGGCAACAGAAAGGAATATCCATCGATGGAGGAAGATTAAACCATCTACGTTTTGCGGACGATATCGTGCTTCTGTCAGATAATCTGGGAGAGATCAAAGACATGCTCCAAGAACTGAATTACATACTACAAGAAACTGGGATGAAGATAAATTTCGAGAAAACCAAAATGATGACCAGTATGATTCCCAGCGAAGAGATACAGATCAATAACAACAAGGTAGAATTAATCGATAAATACACATACTTGGGTCATGAAATCAGAATAACCAGAGACAACCAAACCTGCGAGCTAAATAGACGAATCACGTTGAGATGGGCGGCATATGGAAGAATGAGAGACATTTTTAAAACAAATACCCCAATTCACCTGAAAAGGAAGGCATTTAACCAATGCATCTTACCAGTCTTGACCTATGGAGCAGAGACCCTAACTTTAACGAAAGCTACTGCCTAAAAACTGAGGGTAACACAAAGGCGAATGGAGAGATCAATGCTGGGCCTGACCTTGAAAGATCTCGTGAGAAATGAGGAGATGCGCCGACGAACTGGCGTAGACGATATTATACTGCGAATCAATAAACAAAAGTGGAGATGGGCTGGACATGTTGCTAGAATGGAAGACGGAAGATGGACGAAGAGATTATTGGAGTGGAGACCAAGAGCCGACAAGCGAAGTCGAGACAGACCACCCACCCGATGGACCGACGACCTAAGGAGAATAGAAACAAACTGGATTGCAGCAGCTAGAGATAGAGAGAACTGGAGACGTTTGGAGGAGGCCTATATCCAACAATGGATGTGAAAATGGGGCTAGATGATGATGATGATTGGTCAAACGAAGTGGAATTTCTATTCATAAAGTCAATATTTAAAATCTGTACATGAAATTTCGAATTTGAGTTTTGGCAATAAATATGAGGCATTTGAAATATGCCTAAAAAACGATCGCACCTCACTGGAAATGCCTCCAAAAAGACGGTAATGGGTGGAGTTTGTAGCTAAAGTTGATTAGTTCTTAAAAATATACTTGTGTAATAAAAAAGAAGTATATTTCATTTTATAACTCTCAATATTTGAGTTTATTATAGCCGAAAAATAAATCAATTGTAACTTTGTCTCCTTTATTTATAATATTATAAAATAATATTCTTACCTGTTACACATTCCACCTTCTCTGGAAAATCACATTCCAACGATTTGGGATTAAACAGTGTTCCCGGCGCACAGTTTTGGACGCTGCCTCTTCCTTTCCAACAGTTCAAGAACTGATTGCACGAAGCTGAATAGATGAACTGCCCGGTTACTCCAGGTGGGCACTTGGTATATATTTCCAAAGTTTTGGACTCAATTTTTCTTTTAATAATCGTTCTGTTTGGTCTGTTGAATTGTCCGGCATCGATTTCTAAAATTTGATGATAACTGTTTTAGAGGTTTCTTTAAGAATCTTCAACAATTCAATTAGATATAGGATAGATACGAGGCATGTTTTTTAAGTAAGTACCGTTTTGCGATTCCGCCGCCGCAGCGCTACGGTCGGCGTTCCGCGCATGAGCGCTGGTTACCTACATCTCTTGTCTACGCACTGACGCCATTGCAGTCTGATTCTTTATTGCATACTTACTCCAGTGTTTAAGATGCCTCCAACAATCGTGAGTCACGCTGATTGTGAAGTACGGGCTGTTATACGATTTTTTTAGTGCTAAAGGCGTAAAATCGATCGATATTCATCGTGAGATCGTTGAAGTTTACGGACAAAACATTATGAGTGATGGAATGGTAAGGAAATGGGTGAGAGCATTTAAAGATGGCCGCACAAATGTGCATGATGAAGAACGGAGTGAGCGTCCTTCGGTCGTTAATGAAAATTTGGTGCAGAAAGTGGACGAAAAGGTGAGAGAAAACAGACGCTTTACAATTTCATCATTGTCCTACTGCTTTCCCCAGTATTCTCGTAGTGTTTTGTATCGCATTGTTACCGAGAACTTGAATTACCGGAAATCGTGTTCACGTTGGGTTCCAAAAATGTTGACGGATTAACGTTTAGGCAGTGCATTGACTTTCCTTGAGCGGTACCACAGTGAGGGTGAAGATTTTTTAGACCAAATTGTTACTGGTGACGAAACGTGGGTGGGAATCACACCAGAATTGAAACAACAATCCATGGAATGGCGACATTCATCATCACTTAAAAGAGTGAAGTTTAAGCAAACAATTTCTGCCCGGAAAATCATATGCACAGTTTTTTGGAACAGAAAAGGAGTATTACTAGTAAAGTTTCTGCCTCGTAATGAGACAATCAATGCAGCGTCTTATTGTGAGACATTGAAAAATCTGCGTCGTGCAATCCAGAACAAAAGACGTGGCTTGTTGAGTAAGGGTATCGTTTTGCAGCATGACAATGCTCGTCCACATGTGTAATCAGACCAAAGAACTCATCAAATCATTTAAATGGGAAACTCTAGATCATCCTCCATACAGCCCTGATCTGGCGCCCAGCGACTACCATTTGTTCCAGCACTTGAAGAAACACCTGGGCGGTCAGCGTCTTCAAGACGATTAAGGTACAGGCTTTCATGTAAAAATAAAATTATTGCCATATCTTTGCACGACTTTTTTTAATTCCAAAACGGTACTTACTTAAAAAACACGCCTCGTATATTAAATGATACTAATGATATTGATAATGATAATTTCTAATGATTAAATTAGAAAAATATAGCGACAGAAATCAAGCATATATAACAAAAAATATACAAATGGACAACAAAAAAAAAACGAAATTCTGGAACGAATGTATTGCTAAAACCAAAGAATACCCCATCCAGAACCAATGTCAATAATGTCTCAATATATTGTATATTATGTCAATTTTCTCAATAAATTAATTTTTACAGTTCTCATTTAATTAAAAATATACATAGTAGCAACTCCCTTACTTAATTAAGGTTACAGTTGCTTGCTTGATTAATTCAATTTTGATTTTAACTCTTGTTTTGTATTAGGTATTCTTTTTTGTTTGTTCTTGTTCTTGTTAAAACAAAGATGTACTGTGGCCTGATAATGTGGCGTATATTGTAAGCCTCGAAACCAGTAGCCTATAAATTCTACAACAATAAAAAACTTAAGATTATGAGGATTGACTTACCTCCAATGAAATTTTATTTTGTTATTTATTTTGAATATATTAGGCCAAATTTCTTGAATTATAGAGACGAATAGCAAAAGAACTAAACGAAGGGTACAAAATGTAGTATCTAGGGGAAAATAACACTAAAAATAAAGTAGATATATGTAATTGCTGATAGAAAGATAAATAAAGCTTTAAGAATGAGCGATAAAATATCAGTAACATTTGTATTTAATGAGGAAGTTTCGAATGTTGTGTATGTGCACTCCTCAAATCGATCAAAGTGAGAATAAAAGAAAAGTTTTCTATGATCAGTTAAGAGGTACATTTCTAAGTCAAAGGGGAGAGTCAAAAGAGGAGGCGATTTTAATGCATATGTGGGTCAATCCAAGAGAGGATATAAAGCAATATATGAGCGACTAGACTTTTAAATTAGAAATGATGAAACGATACTAAAGATCCAGCAATAGCACCAGATATTGCTAGTTGTATACACAAAACACATACAAAAATAGATAAAGTAATTATCAAATAAACTGCGTCTTGACAATTAAAGAAGCTATAAGTAAATGTAAGGGCGGCAAAGTAATAGTCAGTGATGTTGTAAACTAACAAATAAGTTTCCTGTGTTTGACCTTCAAGTAAGAACCGAAATGAAATCAGAACTGCGGAGAGGACAAAACGTCGAGAAAAAATATATTCAGATTACGTCTATTAACCCTGAACGCAATATACCGTTAGGAGACATAATCACTCAATGTGGGGTAAGATGTAGTAAATTATAAAATCAAATAGCATGTAGATGTCACTATACTTACTGGTATGGGATTGTGTTTGTAAAATATTTTGACGCTGAACCCTCTGGTTGTTTCCTTGGATATTATATACAGGATAGACATGTTGTATGTCTTCAGTATGAGTACGAACATACTGTGCTCCTGGAATATCTGGCCTATTATGCACTACAACTCTGCTATAGTTCTGAAGCATGTACGGATTGGTATTTTTTCTAGATGCAGTTTTTATTCCGTATGAATACGCAGGACGGGGTTGCTCTTGCGTAGGGATAATTATCTACGAAAAAAAAATTGATAAAAAAATAAATTTTCACCATTTTGATGGAAAAGTATTTAGCGCTTACTTAAATATTTTATTTGTTTTATTCTTAATATTCTTAATATATGACTATTTAATTATTAATTTTATTTTTTATCTTCTATAAATTTCCCATGATAAAATTGGTTGTATTTATACTTTTTATCAAATCTGAGAACCACTTGCATACGATTACCTACACGGAAAAATCATTAATTTACCCCAAACAATCTAGTTAATACCTTTTTAAAGATTGGCTTAAGAATTACTTAATTTATTACGTTCACATTTCAAAACAAATTACATAGAACAGATCCAATAGACGAACACGAAATACAACCAATCAGTGTGAACAAGATAAGATGTACCTTAAAACAAATGAAAAATGGAAAAGCCACAGGACTTTAAAACATCCCCAAAAGGCTTAATTTTAAACAGATAGCAGCTATCTGCTGCTTCAACTCCAGTTGGGGTTCTGACACCCGTACCATAACCATCGAGCAAAAAGACAAAAGAGAGAATCTAATCGTTATGAAAAGGCGACCAAAAAAGTGGCCTCTGATGGCGGACATATCCGGAAATGCGAATGCGCCAAATTTAAATTTTCCGACACTTATTAACAGTAGCTATAAAATAGTTTTCAGAATGTGTCTTAGACGAGAAAATTTTAATTAAATATTAACGATAACAATATAAAATGTGAAACAATTGTTAAAAAACTTCAATATAAATAAGATTTCTTGTGACAGTTGGGACAAATAATAACATAACCCAACTAAATTTGATTTCTTAAACAAGGAAAGACTCTCTTTCCTTGTTTAATTTGGCCTCTCAAGATGGCACTTTCTGTCTAACAATATTTTTGCCCCCACTACCTTTACATTCCCTCTTTTGTCTTTTTGCTCGATGACCATAACCAAAATTTTTTAATGTGTTTTTGTGGAGTCCAATGTACAGTTCTTTGTGTGTTATTTTCATTGTTTAAAAAAGAAATGAAAAAATAGAACCAGCAATTTTCTAGTATGAGAGACGTAGTGTAGTGTTTTACAAACTTTACTAACGCGGCAAGTGAACTAATATTTATTGTAAACGACAAAACAAGCACATATATATTGGTTGTTAAAAATCCTCAAAATGCTTAACAGCGAATCTAAATTAACAACTATTCCTTTGAACAAGTCAAAGAATTCACATATCTTGCATCACTACTAAATACAATAAACACGACAAGCGACGACGTAAAAAGACGGATAGTAATAGCAAAAAGACCTCTCCATGATATTCAAAAACACCTGTGAAATAAGAAACTAAAAAGTGCAGTAAAGCTTAACATTTACAAGACCTTAATAAGACCGGTTTTGATATATTAGGCTGAAATGTCGTACGGCCGTAGCGTCCTCCTGGTTTTCAGGGGTTTCTGGACGATCTACGGTCGCCGCTCTCGAAGAGGATCTCAAGTTTCGAGAGTCCATCTTCGTTTCAAGGAGTTAAATTGAGATACCGGCCTCTACGGGCAAGAAGTTCCGCCGAGCCTTTGTGATAGGTGAGGGAACACCGGCAATCAGAATTCTCTAACAGTTCGAGCTTTCTTACAGACAAAATATTCTTACAATGACTTAATATGTGTTAGAATTCTGATGCGTGGTGTATACCTCAAATTCCACAGAGATGTCGGCCTTCTACCTTCGTGTAGCCGCGTTCCCTCTCCTCGAGAGAGGCACAAGAATTCCGGCAGTGTTGACTCTTCCTGCTGCCAGTCGCTTCGTACTGCTACCTTTCGCTAACAGTAATTCTTATAGTTACTATTTGTATAAGGTTTTCATTCGCTCTTTACCGTGATAGGCCCAAATAACGCTGTGGTCAGTTCGACACTATTTGAAATAGTTCTAAGATCAATGTCTTTTCTATCTCAGAAAGTCGTATTCTACTGTCAGGAAGCGTTTTGTAGTCGACACGCCGGTTCTTGCACACTCGATGATTTAACTTCTAAATTGAATAACCATTCTTGGATGACTACTCTTGAATTTCGAAGTCTTCGACGATAGCAGGATATTGGTTAAATAATAAAACTCAAAGGTAGCTTGGTAGCACACCGAACCAACAAGGTCTCACGGGGCTAGTAGTGTAAGACGACTGGATCCCGATCGGAAGATGTGCTGCTCTTTTATACACATCGTGTTGGAGCATTTGCAGCACACTTCCGCCGAGAGGCCAATGACGGCGCAGTTAATAACATGCGCTGTGGTTGGCCGGCCAAAGTAACCATCTTTGTCGTGATTGGTTACCTTGGTGACAGAAACATAGACCAAAACGAGAGACTACTTGCTATCTTTGAGAGAAAAAATACGTTTAATCATTTTTAGGACTGTAAATGAAAATGGTATACGTTATATCTTTCGAAGATATAACTTTGAATCATACCAGCTATACATAGATCCAGATATTGTGAAATTTATTATGTTTAGAAATTAAGATGGATCAGACACATTAGATGGACAGAAGAAGTAGAGGACGACCACGTAGAAGATTGATTGATGATGTGGAATAAGACCTTAAGATTGTAAGCATCAGAAGATTGAGGGAAGTTGCTACGAATATATGGGAGCGGCGACATCTCTGCTAGCTGGCCAAGATTCACAAAGAATTGTAGAACCATTTAGGATGATGATGTCATCATCTTCTAACCATCGTTTTTAATACTTTATGTTAAATTCAGTGTGAAATTAAAATAGTAAATGTTTTTAAAATTAATTATTTTTCAGACATACGTATCTCCAAGGTTTATGAAGTTTTGAAAAATCCCTACCTCTTTTTCCAGGGTACAATTTAAAATATATCAAAACCTATTGAGTATAGGCAAAGAAATTAGTTAGGATAAATAATTTTTAAGTTTATCTAGTTTAATTATTAAACTAGATAAACTTTAGCTTATGATGGTGATATCAAATACAGGGTGGTGCATTTAAAAATTACTGAGCAAATTTTCAATTTGTGTTGTAACCTACCCGATATTATATTTAAAGCGAATTTTGACAATTATTTAAAAGCTATGGCTACAACAGGTCGTTACTTTTTCCCCTTTTCAATTATACAGGACGTTGAACTTGTTACGATTTCTATTAAAATTTGCTATAAACAAAGCTAGATAAGATAATAAGATCAATCCAGATACAATCATGCGACTGCGGAGAACCTTGCCAAACAATTGAACACATTGTAATGGAATGTCCCATGACCGCATACTCTGGTAGCATTATTGACTTCTTCCATGCCACAAATGCGACACTGAAGTGGATAAAAATGATCTTCACATAAAATTATAATTATCAGTAACACTCGCTCCTGTGTCTTCGATGTTTTACATATTCAACAGATATGTTTTGACGAATATTTGTTTTTATATAAATGTTTGTATATATATATATATATATATATATATATATATATATATATATATATATATATATATATATATGTTTGTATGTTTTCTATGTAAACATAACATTACGGTTGCTCATAAAGGGCACAATCTTTTGAAAAAGAATTTGACAAGACTAAAAACAAAAACCTTTCTATTAAAAAAATCGCATGTTGTGTATGAAATTCCCTGCTCTAATTGTGATGAAGTATATATTGGACAAACCAGTCAGCTACTTAACTCAAGAATACGTTCCCACAAACATAAATTTGATTTTGACAAAACCAAGATCCTAAAAAGTAAACATAAAAGGAAGAAGAGGGAGCTCCTAGAGTATATACAAATCAAAAAGAATAATAATGCAATAAATGATAAAAAAGATGTCAAAAACTTAAACAAGATATATTTTAATTTAATTTAAAAACACCTAAAAAGATAATCTCAGAACGCCTATGATGTTAAATGTATATACCGGATAAAGGAAGGATACAAACCCCGAACACATCTATGCATAAATCAAGAAGGGCAAATAACCAGTGATCCAAAAGAAATAAAATCAAACTGGAAAACCTATTTCCAAACTCTCCTATGGACGCAAGAAAATGAAGAGCATGTCAATATATGCATCACATTGAGGGAGACACAGAAAATATAGAACCCCCGACGATGGAAGAGGTAAAACAAGCAATACAAGCTCAGAAGAATAACAAGGCTACAGGTATTGACAACGTCCCCTCTTAGCTATATAAACTAGGTGGAGAACACCTAGCAAAAGCATATGCTTATGAACAAGATTTGGAATGAGGAAAAGATCCCTAGCGACTGGAAAACCGGGATTATATGCCCAATCTATAAATCTATAACAGAGAGGATAAACTGAAATGCAAAAATTATCGCGGCATAACCCTCTTGTATTGTCGGGGAATATCAAATCGGTTTCCGACAACGAAGATCTACAACTGACCAGATATTCATATTGAAACAAATTGTAAACAAATCGTGGGAATACCACATTGACGTCCACAACATATTCATAGATTTCAAACAGGCCTACGACTCAAATAATAGACAAAAATTATATCAAATATTGCATAGCTTTAACATCCCCCAGAAATACATCCGACTAGTAAACGCAAAAATGGGCTCAACAACAACTGAGTACAAAATGAGCTCACTGAAAACTTTTCAATAGTCAAAGGATTAAAACAAGGAGACGGGCTGGCACCGACATTATTCAACTTGACTCTTGAATATGTGATAACAAAGCTAAATATAGGAAGAATTAATCTCCTAACAAATAAATCAACACAGATTGCCGCCTATGCCGATGACATTAGTATCATGTCTCGCAGAAGAGAAGAGGCAGCAGAAATATATTCACAATTAAAAACAGGGACAGAAGAGATTGGACTAAAAATAAATATTCAAAAGACAAAAAAACTAACACAGGCAAGAGCTAGGGGAAACAGACGCACAGTTGAATTAGAGGACGATATTAAAACTGTAGAAAGTTTCGCATATCTGGTAGTTACATTAAACAGGGATGGAACAGAAAAACCAGAAATTCAAATAAGAATAATAAAGGAAAACAAAGCGTACTTTTCACTCCCCCATGTATTCCGATCCAAAAACACACACTGGAGATCGAAAATCACGGTCTACAAAACTATTATTAGACCAATAGTATGTTATGGATGCGAGACATGGGACAAAACGAAAGCTGGAAGTCTTTGAAAGTAAAGTCATAAAAAAGATATTTGGACCTATTAACGAAAACGGAGTATGGATATCCAAGTACAACCATGAACTTTACCAACTGTTCAAAGAGGCACCGATCTCAGAATTCGTAAAATTTCAGAGACTTCGATAGGTTGGTCATGTAGTGAGAATGGAGACTGAAAGGCCACGAAAAAGGTGCGAGGATGAAGTGGCAGCGGACGCGCAAAATTTGCTAGACGTGCAAACCTGGAGATGATCGGCGTGGCACCGGCAAGGTTGGAGGAGTTTAAGTCTCGATTTATATTTGTGTTTATTGTCCAATAACAACAATTGTGACAATAATTATATTGTCCAAGTACGCAATACACTAAATAAATAAATCGTTACAAAAAAATTTGTATTTTTGTAATGAGGTAGTGAATCGGAGTTTAAATTTAAAATAAAATACAGGATGTTTCATTAAA
This sequence comes from Diabrotica undecimpunctata, assembly GCF_040954645.1. Lineage (NCBI taxonomy): Eukaryota > Metazoa > Arthropoda > Insecta > Coleoptera > Chrysomelidae > Diabrotica > Diabrotica undecimpunctata. Next base: position 141,914,001 of record NC_092809.1, read on the forward strand.
AAAAAAAAAAAACATATTTTTGATGCGGTACAGTGTTATGGAAGACACTGTATATTTATAACTAATTTTAAAATATGAAGCTTAAAGTTACCTCTTATTTTATAAATACCTTTTTGGTATCTTCGATAAGAGCAGATATAATGAACTTTGTCACAAAAGTTGATCACTTTGTATAACTTTCCTGCGTTCCTTTTGTTAAAATATTAAAAAGTAAAAAAAGTTTTAAAAATAAATTTTTCTAACTTTAGCAACTTTATCCCTTTCTTATCTTAGATCTAGATATTTGTGGATAACTTACCCCTGTGCAAATTTGGGAGATCCATAAAACCCCAAAAAACAGGAAAAAAGTCCGGATACGGTCTTTGTCACGCATGTTTATTAAAGAACTTCTCATTTGTGATTGGAATTAACACTTATTTACATTAAAAAGTTGGCAGTATCTTATCTTCTCTGGGAATAAAAGGTCAAGATGTAAATTGGTCAAAGAGATTACTTAATTTATTTCTCGGTAACTGCGTTGACTATATTAACACCGAATTGTTTGTTGAGTTTGGGAGTTGATATATTAAATAAAATATTTACACCAAAAATTGATCCTTTCATCCAGGATTAAAAACGTCATCATAAAATTAGGAATTTGGAGGCATCGGTAATATTGTAACAAAAACTGTATTCAAATTCACTTAAGCATCAAATGTTGAATATTGTCTTAATGAAATATAGTATTGAAAACCCTATGTATTTCTTTCATTTAAAATATATTTTTGTCTTTGAAATGGTTAATTATCAAATTTTTAATTTCAGGTGAAGAAACTACAAAGAAAGTTAGCTCAATGAATTATTATGCATATCGTTTGATGATTCGTCAAAATGCTGACAACTATTTGCTACGGTTTCGTCGATTGTTTCAGCAGTATTGCGTTGACATGTATGTAAAAATAGAAACGGAACGTTTAACATTTATTAGGTTGAACCAAGCCAAACTGCGTTCTGAGGAGTACATCCATTTACGTGATGCTGTTAGTACTGAAGGAAATGCAGCTAATATTGGTCGATTAACTATTCTGCCGGCGACGTACATTGGTAGCCCACGTCATATGCATGAATATGCACAAGATGCAATGACATATGTTCGTCATTACGGCCGGCCAGATCTCTTTATTACTTTTACCTGTAATCCAAAATGGATAGAAATTACTCAATTGCTGCTTCCCGGACAAACATCAAATGATAGACACGACATCACAGCACGTATATTCAGGCAAAAAATTCGGTCCCTGATGAACTTTATTGTTAAACAACGCGTCTTTGGAGATACTCGATGCTGGATGTATTCAATCTAATGGCAAAAGCGAGGCCTGCCGCACGCAACCATTCTTATTTGGTTAGTGGAAAGAATTCAGCCTGACCAAATAGATGATATCATATGTGCCGAGATTCCTGATCATGAAGTCGATCCAGACCTACATGATGTTGTTACTACTAATATAATTCATGGACCGTGTGGTGCCATCAATCCCCAATCACCTTGCATGGTCGATGGAAAGTGCTCTAAACGATATCCACGGAAATTAACGGCGGAGACTGTCACTGGCAACGATGGGTATCCGCTGTATCGGCGTCGATCACCAGATGACAACGGTCGAACTGTCACAACGAAAGTGAAAAGAATGGATTTCGTTGTCGAAAACAGTTGGATTGTTCCATATTCGCCACTTATTACTAAAACGTTCAAGACACATTGCAACGTTGAATACTGCAATTCAGTTAAGTCCATAAAATATATTTGCAAATATGTCACGAAATATGGCGGTTTTTGGATTGCAATCCTCAAATACCAACGATGAAATTTCACGCTATCAAGTTGATCGTTATGTGAACTATAATGAAGCGATTTGGCGTATATTCGCATTTCCAATTCACGAACGTCATCCTACTGTTATACATTTGGCGGTGCATCTGGAGAATGGTCAACGAGTATATTTCACGGCTTCGAATGCTACGCAACGTGCTGAAACACCTCCAGCAACTACATTGACCAGTTTTTTTGCAATCTGCCAAAACGATCAGTTTGCACGAACTTTGCTTTACTCGGAGATGCCACGCTATTATACTTGGAATGCTTCATCCAAGAATTTTCAAAGACGGAAGCAAGGTGATGCGGTTCCTGGGTATCCAGATGTGCGTTCTACTGATGCTCTTGGTCGTATGTATACAGTTCATCCAAAGAATGATGAATGTTTCTATTTGCGGTTGTTGCTGGTAAATGTGCGTGGGCCAACTTCATTTGAGACACTACGAACTGTTAATGGTGTAATATTCCCAACATATCGTGCTGCATGTGAAGAATTGAACTTATTAGAAAACAAGACCCATTGGGATACGACAATCGCTGAAGCCATTATCTCTGCATCTCCAAGTAAGATACGCACATTATTCGCTATCATAATTTCGACATGTTTTCCATCAAACCCATGTAACCTGTGGCACAAATACAAGGATAGTATATCAGAAGATATTTTACATCAAAGTCGTGTCAGTTCCAGAAATCACGATATTGAGATGAATGAATAGATACATAATCGTGCTTTACTCTTGATCGAAGATATATGTTACCTCATGTGCGGTAATTCATTAATCAGGTTAGGAATGCCAGCGCCAAATCGTGAAATAAATGACGCATTTAATCGAGAATTGGAACGGGAACGTGAATATAATCACCAGGAATTAGATTTAGTAGTTCAAAGGAATGTACCCCTGTTGAATTACCAACAAAAGGAAGTTTATGATACTTTAATGAAGGCAATCGCTGATGAAAATGGTGGTTTATATTTCCTACATGCCCCTGGTGGAACTGGCAAGACATTCCTTATGTCATTAGTTTTAGCAACTGTTCGGGCGAGATCCAACATAGCGGTTGCAGTTGCTTCTTCTGGAATAGCAGCCACATTGTTAGAAGGATGCCGTACGGCTCATTCAGCATTCAAATTACCGTTAAATCTTCAAACTATTGAAGAACCAACGTGTAATATTGCAAAACACTCAGCAATGGCCAAAGTTTTAGCGGCATCGAAAATCATCATCTGGGACGAATGCACAATGGCGCATAAACGTGCATTAGAAGCACTTAACCGAACATTAAAAGATTTACGCAATGACTGGAGATGTTTTGAAGGAGCAATGATTTTACTGTCTGGTGATTTCCGCCAAATACTGCCAGTAATTCCAAGATCTACGGCTGCCGATGAAATAAACGCTTGCCTCAAATCGTCAAATCTATGGCGCTATGTAAAGAAACTGCAGCTGACAACAAACATGAGAGTTACATTGCTTAATGATACATCTGCTGAAGATTTCTCGGAGCAATTGCTGACTATCGGTAATGGTCAAGTACCTGTCGATGAATCGAGCGGATTAATATCATTTCCAAATAATTTCTGTAATTTTGTCTCATCAAAAGACGAACTTATCAACAATGTATTTCCAAATATTATTTCTAACTATAAAAATAATGAATGGTTGAGTGAGCGAGCAATTTTAGCGGCTAAGAATAAAGATGTAGATGACCTGAACTACATAATTCAAAATAAGATCATTGGAACAATGCATTCATTCAAATCTATTGACTGCGTCACAAATGAAGATGAAGCCACCAACTATCCAATTGAATTTTTAAACTCTGGACGTGCCTGGCTTACCACCGCACAATTTACGCCTAAAGGTTGGCTCCGTAGTAATCATGCTTCGAAACATAAACCAACCAAAACTGTGCAACGGTACGCGTTTGGTGGTTAGTAAATTGATGAACAATGTAATTTACGCTACGATAATGATAAGAAAATTCAAAGGTGAGGAAGTTCTCATTCCGAGGATCCCGATGATCCCAACCGATATGCCGTTTGAATTTAAAAGACTTCAATTTCCGATACGTCTTGCATTTGCCATGACCATCAACAAATCACAAGGCCAATCCTTAAAAGTTTGTGGTTTAAATCTAGAACATTCATGTTTTTCCCATGGTCAATTATACGTGGCATGTTCACGGGTCGGAAGACCATCTGCGTTGTTTGTTTTTGCGCCTGATAATAAAACAAAAAATGTCGTGTATCACAAGGTACTTAAGTGAAGAGCAAAATATGTACTAAAATACAGAAATAATAATGAATGATTAATGTAGTTATTTAATTTTTTTTTGTATTTTTTCATTATTCATATTGCCATTAAGGCGGAACAAAGTTCGCCGGGTCAGCTAGTAATGAAATATAGTATTGAAAACCCTATGTATTTCTTTCATTTAAAAACGCCACATTAATGTGGCTAAAACATACATAGATAGTATATTTATTACAAGTACACAACATTTGACAAAGACCAAAAATGGCAAAAAATTTCAAATAATTTTGAAATTCTCATCACTGGTTTATGACATCGAACAACATCCATCCTCGGGCCAGAAGCCCTCTGGCTGGATTGCGTTGCTCTCCGGGCGTAATCATCTTAATAACACCTTTGGTGCACAATAAACTATTAAACTATTATTTTTTAATTGATTGAAGCGCGTATATCGCTTTGTTCAATCAGAATTTATACCAGCAAACATTTGTGCCTTGTTTCTCTCTCTTATACACGCCTCAACCCGAGCGCCCGTCCTATCATAAGCGCTTTATTAACGATTAAAAAACAGTGTTTTAAAATTAAATAGGCCCAAAATACTTATCAGAAATGATAGAACAAGGTTTGAACTTGAATTCAGGACCTTGGTGAATTCAAAAATTATGTTTTTTACTTATGTTTTTGCTCCTTTAACCATTTGAGACCCTGTGTACATGTGTATGTACATAGCTTTTATTGTTTTGTTAAATACCAACTACTCGCTTATCTATACCGAAATAGCATTCAGTCACTCAAATATACATTTACGATCCACATTTTTAACTTCTGCTTCCATCTAGTGGTCAACAGGTAAAGTTGTCAGCGATTTTGTTGTAAAGTGTCAGCTGTTTAGTTGGTAACCGATACTGCTAGTTTTATTTTACGAGAAACGGTTATCTTTTGTTAAACGAAATCGATCCAACTTTTTAAGTGTGATTTATAAGGTAAGTAGTTTTTTATAAAGTACAAAACATTGCCATAAAAACGATAGTTTTGAAATAAACAAACATTTTTTAGATGCACATGAGCATGTACAAGTGGTCTGAAAGCATATTTCTGATTGTTCATCTGTATGTACATATGGTCTAAACTCGGGTTTTAACTTAGTATTGTTGATTGCAGATAACATGGATTACAAAAGAAAAAAATATGATTTCGACAACCCAAAACATCTCCAAGAGTTAATTGACCTGATAGAGGACGGTAACGTATCAGAAATAGACAATTTGGAAGTTCCCGGAGGAGAGAGTTCTGACGCGGAGGATGGAATTCTGGATAACTGTGAGAATAAATCTATTATAAGACCAGGGGTTGATGCTTTGACCAGACGTGACACTGAGACACTGGAAGAAGGTGATGGCAGCGAAAATGATAATAAGGAGTTAGGGAGAACTTATGATTCAGACGACGAATATATACCAGATGAAGTTGCAGGTTACTCGGGTACAAAAAAATTAGGAAGTAAAGTATGTTTCTCAGAAAAGGATTGTTCTAAAAAACCAAAACAAAGAGAAATTAAAACAAAAAAGAGAACCGTAGAGTGGACTAAGGCATCGATAGAGATACATTTACATGGCATCCTACTTCCCCAAATACAAGTCTTACAGAGCCACTGTACCCAATTCAGTATTTTTCGAAGTATATTTCAAACGATTTGTTTAAAAATATAGCAACATTTACAAATGTATATGCCTTATAGAACGGAAAAAATTTTAGACCAACTAATGAGAGAGAAATTAAAATTTTATTTGCACTTCATATAATGATTGGAAATTTAAACAAATTTCCCAAAATTAGGATGTACTGGGAAAGAAGCCTTGGTATTAGAATGTTCCTAGATAACATGTCTAGGGACAGATTTTTCCAGCTTAGAACATGTTTACATCTAGTGAACAATTTGGAAAGACCAGCAGGTGATACAGATAAATTTTATAAGGTTCGTCCTATCATCGACGCTGTCAGAAAGAGATGTTTACAGCTTGAACTTGAGGAAGTACTTAGTGTTGACGAACAAATGATTCCTTACACAGGAAAACTTTCCGTAAAACAATATGTGAAGGGGAAGCCCTGTCCTTGGGGAATAAAATTATTCGTCTTGTGCGGAAAAAGTGGTCAGGCTTTTGATTTTGTTTTTTATCAGGGTAAATCTACAGAACTGAATGCAGATAATAAAACAAAACATGGATTGGGGGCATCTATCGTTCTTCAACTAGCCGAAAGAATTTCCACCAGTGAAGGCCACAAATTATATTATGACAATTATTTCTCATCCTATGAACTACTTGAAATATTATTGGCCAAAAAAATATATGCTGGAGGGACTATTCGAATAGATAGATTTTATAAACCTCCTGTGTTACCAGACAATGAAATGCTGAAACTACCGAGAGGTTCCGTAGATGAAGTCGTCAATAAAGAAAAAAATGTGGTGCTAGTCAAATGGTTAGATACAAAGACTGTGAAATTAGCCTCCAATTATGTTGGTGTAGGTAATTTAGACATAGTTAGAAGATGGGACAAAAAAGCTCCTTGTTACGTAGATATTAACCGACCTGAAATTAACAAACATTATAATTATGGACTAGGCGGAGTTGATCTAATGGACCAGATGATTAATTATTATCGAATATTTATTAGATCGCGAAAGTGGACATTGCGTGATATTATGCACATGATAGACTTCGCTCTCACCAACAGCTGGCTGGAATACAAGAAGGACTGCGACAAATGTAATACAACCAATAAGGATCGAATGAAATTTCTAGACTTCAGAGTCAGAGTTGCCGAAAGCCTAATAAATATGAGCAATTCAGTAAGTAGAAAAGGAGGAAGACCAGCATCTTTATCTCCTAAGCCTTCTATTTCAACATTTGAAAGACGAAGAGAGACGAGACCATTTTTGGAAATACAAACGGACAATTTTGGTCACATACCGGAGTTTGATTCTAAGAAGGAGGCTACTAGGTGTAAAAACACAGATTGTAATGGACGTAGTCATGTGTTCTGTACAAAATGTAAAATACATCTGTGTTTAATTAAGGCTAGAAACTGTTTTGCAGCTTTTCATGAACAATAAATATGTAATAATAATTACTTTGTAGTAAATATATTTTTAGTGTTGAGTTTATATTTAAGACCATATGTAGGTACATACATATGTACAATAAAAAAATTTTTTTTAAAAAGCGTACACAAGTTTTTTTCATTTTATCTTACTAATTGAAGACTTTTGAAATATAAAAACACATAAGATTTTTTTTTTTTTTTTGAAAATAAAAAAGTCAGGTCTCAAAGGGTTAAAATCGTAATTTTGCGTTTTTCTTAGTATTAAATTATTTATACCTGAAAAACGATCAAGTTTAGAGAAAAACTACAAAAGACTTATTTTGTTTAGAATGATCCAAAGAATTAAAAAAAAATTGTTTGGGCCGAAAAAATTGATTTTTTCCATCTATTTAAAAAAATTGTTTAAGATTTGAACAAATTTTCGCCTACGCGACCTCTTGAACCTTATTTTAGGGTATCTCATGAAAGTGATTATGCAAAAAAATCTTATGGGAATATTTTTCCGAACGAACCCGAGCTTTTCGCCTTGTCTATAGACGAATGTAGAAGCAGCCCTGTAAAAATAGAAGAATTAAAAAAAAACGTTAAATAGTAAAGTTACTGAAAATTATTTTCAAAAAATATTTAAAATGGAAATTTCTGTTAACTGTCATTTAGAAAACGCCAAAACCGAATTTAGCTTTCGATGTAGTTGCTAAATTAACAGTAACTAGTCTGATTGTTGTTTATTTGTTTTTCTCTGTCTTACCTACTCGTTGTCATTACAAAAACCAAAAAGGTTGTACGTGTTCCAATATATGATTTCCAAATAATTAAAATTTACCAGCAGCAAAGAAACTCACTTTAAAAGTAAGTCTGTTTATTAATAATTATCTTTGTTAATACATTCACTGTTAAATTTTTATTTTTTAGTTTGTTTACAACTTTTTTTGCTGTTAAAAGATGTTGATAGAATGTCAATACTGCGGAAGGCTATTTAATACTCCAACAAATTTTATAGAGCACTCGTTCGCACATCATTGTTGGAAGTGTAGGTACTGTCCACTTCAGTTTTCTTCTGAGGAGGAACGATGTACTCATGAAACTCAGGTACATTTTACAGTGCAATGTCAATTTTGTACAAGGCTTTTTAGAGACGAAAGGCATATGCGCGATCATTGCGAAGCTGTACATTTTTTGTGCCACTTTTGCGACGAATGGTTTTTAAATGACGAGGAAAAGAATCAACACGTGACCAATGTTCATTACAGTTTTACATGTTCACTTTGCCCAGAACGATTTAGAAATGTGTACGCTCTAGAATGTCATCGTAATATTTTCCATTATTTTAAATGTTTCTATTGCGCTGAATGGTTTACTTCTAGTTTAGAAAGGTTCGATCACGACAAGGACGTACATGTGACAGTACCGTGCCCTCACTGTGACAGATATTTTAGAAATCACCAGCTGGTGCAGAAACATTGTAGACAGAAACATTTTTACAGATGTAAGTATTGCGATGATTGGTTTATTACGTTTGAACAAAAAGTGGAACATGAAAATAGTCATAGTTTTTTTAAATGCCCTTATTGTACACAACTTTTTATAGAGATCGACGAAATGGAGGAACACCGTGAGCGTCTACACCGATACGAATGCTTCTATTGTGATGATTGGTTTGTAACCGGCGAAGACAGAGATTTACATGACCGAGCTAAGCACTTGAAACACAGCTGTATGTACTGCGACAAGCTTTACCGAACTGAAGAAGAATTGATGAGCCACAACTTTGCTGAACATTATTTTCCATGTAGGCACTGTGGGGACTGGTTTACGGATGAAGAGGAAAGAGTTGAACATGAAGAAGAACACTTGGTAGTTAGCTGTCCACATTGTAAGGAAAGTTTTTTAGAAGTGAGTCACATGGAGTATCATTGTTATCAAGTTCACAATTTCCGTTGCTTACACTGTCCCCTTTCTTTCTTAACTGCTCGAGAAAAAGATGCACATGCCCTTAAAGTACATCTTGTAGCTAACTGTCCGTATTGTGAAAACTCTTATGCTTCAGTAGATCTAATGATGCAGCATTGTGATCAGAGACACTATTTTCCATGTCAGTACTGTTACTTGTGCTTTCCTACTGATGAAGAGAGAAATAATCATAGAAGTAATCATTTTACTGTTAAATGTCCACATTGTATGAGATTATTCAGAAAAACGAAGCATATGAAAGAACATTGTGATGCTGCTCATTATTTTTAATCCTTATTTAGTTTGTATTTTTCGATTTTCTATTGGCTCTATTAGCGATAAAATCTCCTGAGGATTTTTCCGTCCATAAAACCTTTCTGTGCTCGTTAAAATGCTTAATTCTTTAAAAGAATTATTTTTTGTATATAAATATACGCTTAGTTTTTATTTAAATGGTTAACAAATTTGAATTCGGATTCGTCCTGGTACAGCTTAGAAAATCTTCATTTGTTTTTACATCCTCTATATCATTTCTCATATTCTTCCACAACGGTCTGTAGATTTAAAAAAAAACACAGGTCTTATAGTGTAATTATCTTTATTTGTAAACTTCCTTATTATTGATTTTGCTTTACTTGAATCTTGTAAATCTTTAGCATGGATCATATTTGCTAATTCTTGTTCGTCTATCTTAAGTATTTGAACGCTATAATATATTTTACTTATAAGTACTTTTGGGTTGTTTTTAACATATCTATAAGTATAAGAGTATATATTGGTTAATTCTTAGTTGTTTGAGACATAAACCACTCTGGTTTTCTTCAGAAATATGACATTCCATAAAGTATCATTTTCTATATCTAATATTGTGTGTTGTTTCATTTTATACCTCAAAGATTTACATTGTTTGTCGTTGTATAGGGTGGAAATTATAGTATTATATATTGATATATTAATTACATTGACATATTTTATTGTAGCAATGTTGTTGATTAGAATGCAGTTATTTTCGTTCTTAGTGGTTCCATTTGGTTCTACCAAGTCCATTTTCTGTTCGAGTTTTTCTTTTAAATGCTTATGTATTTGCACTTGGCATGTTTTGGTAGTGTACAAACTGAACCGTCCTTTTTCTCCTTTCACTTCTCTTCATGTTTTTCCATGACTTATTCCTAGCTGTTTCTCTTTCCCACTTGCAATTTTAATTTGTGAATGTTTCTTTACGTCCACCTTATATTGTAATTGTGTATTTTTTTATATACTAAGAATTGCATGTTGCATATATATAACATATATCCATTTTGGTACGTTCTGTAATTATACTGTTTTTATACCTTTTGCGCAATTATTTTTTGTAATAATTGTATTCGAATTTGTAAATACTTTTCTTTAACATCAAGGTACAACTTTAATTTTGCATGTTTGTATATGATTTTTTCCTGAACAGCATACTGTAAGTTTATTTTGATATTATTTATTTAGTTTTTGAGAAGTATTAGTATTACATTATAATTTCTTGAGGATTTTCCAGTCCATGAAACAATTCTGTTCTCTTCATAATGCGGTCTTTCTTTGAAGAACCATTTTCTCTATTTAATTTTGTGACAGTTTTCGTTTACCCAGTTAAAAAAAGTCGTTTGAGAGTGTTGCAAAAAATGCATACTTCAATTTTTTCAAAATTGTGTGTAACCATTAATTTAGTTATTTTCCAAAAATCTGCATTTACCTTTTGTTTTCCTTGAATTTAAGGAGAATGTGTTTTAAGATATATCATTCTATATAATATGGCATATGTGGTCATTTTTTGTCCAACCTCTTATTCTATTCATTTTTATATATTTTCAGAAAATATTTTCTCTTCACGCATTTTTTATTGTCTTAAGTTTCGTTTTTTTTTTCTTACATTTTAAGTGTTGTTCTTTCCTTGAAAATTCATATTTTTATTTTATTACTTGTTTCTCATATTGCCCTTAATGTATCTTGGTATATGCTTGATTTGTTTTTATATTCTTTTGGATAGATCTCAAAATTATAGAAATTATGGATCACTTTTTTGAGCAGACCTAGCATGGCCCCGGTTTTTTGAGTCTCGTTTTTTTTTTATTTTGAAAGTCTAAATTTTCTTTTAAAATGTCTTCTTTACTGAAGTTTTATTCGTTTATCTTGTTTCATTTTTTATAAATTTATAGTGACGTAGAAACAGATTTTAGACTAAAATACAACTTTTGACTCAAAATTTACAAACGAAATAATTGTTACTACTTAGTTGTTAACAGTATCGATATATTTCTTAACATTGTACAAATAATAAATCAGTAAAAACATATATAATATATCACTTATCATAAGAGTTCTTACATGTGACAACAATTGGTATATTATATATAAATTTTGTAGAGAAAAAAGTTTTTCTCAGAATATTAATTTCTATCTAAATCTATTAAAATAGCCAATGTTATTATTCGATAAACAATATAAACATTTTATCGTCGTTATTGTTAATTGTTTATAACTTTTGTAAAAAGCTCCCAAAGGGGACTTGTGCTTATCAAATTCTCAAAATTTTATCTCGATCCATCAATTAGTTTGAAAGTTCTTTAAATTGTTTATTCCAGAGGTCATTTTTTTTGTCAACATTTGACATAAAATCATGAAATATTAATTCTACTAGTACCTTATGAGAGTTGAAGCCTGTTACTTTTAATACACACTGAAAAAAGTTTTAAAAAAATCATTTTTATAACCAAAATGTGTTTGGAAAAGTTACTTTTATTTTTAACTTATCAAAAAATATATTTACTTTAGGCTATTACTCGTAGAAGAAACATTTTTTATATTGGAAAAGGTGGCAATTTTACAAGAGCTAAAAAAAGTTATTCTATGACGATTAGATAATAAGTACCTATGGACATTTTTGTAAATTCGCAGCTAATTTGTTTATAATATTTCAGGCACGTAATTAGTGTCATTTTAAAGATAAAGCATAAGGTTTCATTATGCAAATTTAATAAAAAGATTAAACTTTAAAAAATTTAATAAAAAAGCAGTATTGTTTAAATATTATTAATAATAAATAAACAATGTAATTTTTTTATTTAATAAAAAAATATATTTTTCCCAAAAAATATCTTTATCTTTAACAAAATTCTTTTGTTAATCTTTAACATACATATATAATCGTTCCTCTTCTACCGTTAGGTGCGTCTTACTTTTGATTAATTTTCTCCATTCTTTTCTGTTCTTTGCCGTTTATGTTGCATCTTGTCAAGATTTAGCCCTATTTTGTAATATCTCTGCTATGTCGCTGTTCGTCTCTTTTATTAGTCTGTCCCTTCTGTTTTAGCTTGCTGAACGATGCTAATTTTTTCTGCTATATTTTGTCAAGCAACGGTTTAATTTTAAGTCTGTTTCTTAATTCTTCATTTCTGAGTGTGTTCTTCTTGCGCCTATAGTTCTTTTGAGTTATTTCATATCTGCTGCTTGTATCCTATTTTGGTCTCTTTTGCTTAAAATCCAGTTTTCTGCTCCGTATGTTAACGTTGGCCTATATATTGTTTCGTAACTATATTGTCATCTCTGTTTTTCTTGATAATTCTTTATTGCTAAGGAATCCTCTATTTAGTACTTAGAATAGTTTTCCTGTACTCTCTAGCCTATTGTTGAGATCGTCCTCGATGCTTGCTCTGTTATTTATTACTGTTCGCAGATATTTTTATATGTTTGTTTGCTTTATTTTTTGTTGGTCTATCAACACTTCGATTAGGTCATTCGTGTATTTTTTCTTTGTTATTTTCATTATCTATGTGTTTTTTTAAAGGTTTTTCCTACATTCTTCTAGTTTTCTCTTCTACTTCTCTTTTCCTCTGATCCGCCAATTATGTTGTTTTCATTTTCCTTTGCTTCTCCTTGCTCTCCGTTCAACAGTTATTCGAAATGTTCCCTCCATCTTTCCATTATATCTGTTCGTCTGCTAATATTGTTTCGTTTTTGGTCATTATTTATCTTAGCTTTATTTCTTTGATGATTCGTAGGTTTTTCAGTGTTCTATAAAACAATTTTATGTTTTATTATTATTTTCTTCCATTTTTCCCGAACTTATCAGTTTTTTTTCTCATTTTAGACTATTTCTTTAACTTTTATTTTCTGTATTTTGTATCTTTCATATTTTTGTTGCGTTTTAGCTTGTATGTATTCTTTTTACAATTTTTTCTTTTCTTTTTTTTTCGATTTTTACCTCTTAATTCCACCATGCTGTCCGTTCCTCTTTTCTATTATTTCTTGTGGCCCCAGATACTAGTTTTGCTATAATTATAGTAGCATTTCAAAATTTTTCCCATTCTTCTTCTACTATTTCTGTCATTTCTCCTTATTTGTCCATTTTCTTATCTAACTCCTTGTATCTGATTTTCGTTGTTTCTTCCCTTAGTTTATGTATTTTAATTATTTCCTTGTATCTGTTATTCTTGTCCTCTCTGCTTTTTATTTCTATTCTTTTTATGTTAACTGTAGTTTCCAGTAGGTAGTAGTCACTGCTTATTTCATAGCTTCTTCTCACGCTTACGTCTCTTCCTCCTCCTCCTCCTCCTCAATATTTTCTCCTTCGTAAGGATGTAGTGGCGTCATGTAATTTGTTTGACTATTTCTGTCCAATTATCTCTCTTCTCTGCGTATTGTTTTGCTTCGGAGAATGAGTAACCACTCATGTCCTTTATTTGGTCCGACCATCGTGCTTGAGATCTTCCTCTGGATGTTTTACCCGCTATGTTACCTTCAACTATCATTCACTCCATGCCTTCTCTTCTTACGTGTCTTATCCAGCTCCTTTCTGTTTTTTGCACTATAGAATAGTCAATAATTGATTGTTCGTTTCTTGATGTGACTTCTTGCGATTTTATGTATCTTTTTATGTTAGAAATATTCATGATCATCATGTTATTGTCTAAACATAATTTAAGTAATATTTTTGCATTATTGTTGATTTTATCCTCCTCGTAAGATTCTCTAGCATTTGTACTTCTCTACAGTACAGCAGTACTGTACAGCTCTATATCTACTTCAAGTATACGCTCATTGAAATATATCCAATTCCTTATTTTATTGATGATACTTTCTTTACCATGTACGTATGCTACCCCTGCTGAGCTCTTTTTTTTCTTTTACTCGACTATAATATTAGTAAGTTCCCGTTTTCCAATATCGAGGTTGTTCTTCCTTTTCTTTTTGTTCCTTTTATAGCTACTACTTCAATCTTTTATCTTCTATTTCTTTCCCGTTTATGCCTCTTACATTCCATGTTGTCATTTGCAAAATGGGCTTCTCCTTGTTCGTCTTTATGTTGCCCTTTAGATGAAGATTCCTTTTATCTGTGTTCGTCATCTTTATATTTACTCACGTCCTTATGATGTGCTTTTTCCATTTCCTGTTCCGTCCACTTATTTTCTACCACTAGTTTTTTTTAAAATAGGGCACTTTATTGTTTGTAGCTTTTTCTATTATGTTTATTTTTTGGTTTCATTTCCATCTTGTGTCTTCTGAAAATTATGAATCCGTAACCTTTATCATTGAAATGGAACAAATAATGTTTCTCAATTATTATAAAAAAATTAGCTGCGAATTAAAAAAAATCCCCACTTTTTACCTAATCGTCCCAAAATTACTTTCTTTTTTAGATTCGTGTCAAAATTGTCAGCAATTACTATTTAAATGGGAATAAGCCACAATTAAAGGTTAAAGTACGTTTATTGACGTTTCGATTTCCACTTCGGAAATCGTTCTCAAAATACAAACATTAGTAATTTGTACTATAATGTTTAAACCCGTCACTGCTTACGTTATTACAAAAAAATGACCCCTGGGAAAAACAATTTGCATAACTTTCAAACTAATTAATAGAACGAGTTGAAATTCTGGGGGGTTGTTAAGCACTATAAGACAAAGAATATAGACGCATAATTATATACGTCTATATTCTTTGATAAGACTTCCATTTGAGAGCAATTAAAAAAGTGTAAATAAATTTATTTTTACATAAACAACAACTGCTGCTTTGGAGCAACAAAAATAATTTTGTCAAATTTAGAATAAGCCATTTTAAATGTTTTTCTATCTCTTCACAGATAAAATGTTTATATTTTAGTATAAATAGATACCTTTTAATACTAAGCTAAAATTCGAAAAATCACAGTTTACTAAATTAATAATAATTAAGAAACAATGTCGAATTTCTGCTGAAAACTTCTAGGTTTAGTTATTATAGATGCTCATTGCTATCTATTCATCACTATTGCTCATTTTCCTGGAGTATCATTACCATTAATTATTTCTCTACCACTACAGAAGTAAACATATATTTTGTTCAAAAGCTATATAATTAAGAATGTGATTTGTACAGAATATTCTTTAAGTTAGCCATAAAAACGTCATTTTAATATAAGTTTTAATGTGTTTGTAGCGACTTTTTAAATAACTTACCAAGTTATAATAATAGTTTTACTAGTTTTTAGATATATTTTAGTTGTTTAAAAATCTAATTTACTATAGGTACTGTTTGAATTAATTGGGACAAATGAAAAAAATCGTTTTAATCATTAGATACCATAAATAGACAGCAAAATCTATATATTAGAACGAAATATGTATCATTAAGAGCGTAGTCGCAAAATTTCGGGCTAAGGCTTTTTAAATGCAATCATTTTTTTCGAATCCTGGGAAAACTAACAAATATTTTTGAAAAATTTAAACGCAGAATAAAAGAATACATCATTACCGAGGGCCGAAAGTCCCTTAGAATAAACAAAAATTTTTTTTGAATGAGATATTTAAATTAAAAATCACACTAAATTTTCTCTTTTTGTCACCCCTGTAACCCTGTAGTTGGCAGAATTCATCATGTCTTTAATGAGAACTAAGCTTTCAATGACATTTATTGTGAAAAACCCCAAAATGTCAGTTAGGAAGGGTATTTCACAGTCTGTTGGATATGACCTCGTTTCAAACATTCACCTTCACTTTGTATAACAAAACTTGATTTATATCCTTGCACGAATAAATGTGATTCGTCACTGAAAATCACCTTTTTCCATTTTTCCCCATGGTAAACGTTGTTTTATTATTTTGTGTAAAGAAATTGTATTTTCTTCACTTTTTTTGCCTTTCGGTCAACTTCCAGATGACTTTTCCGTAGAGTTAAGGTACTCACTTTACACCAAAATCCAATAAATCCCATCGAAGGTCTGTGCTTCTCTTTCTTTGATTTAATTTGCTATGTCTTATTAGAATTGTATCAGTTATTGGAGTTTTTTTTCGTTTGCGCCCATATTTTAATTTTCTTTTTGATGATAATACGGAATCTTGAAATGTTTTTAAAATTCTTGAAATACTTTCAGCTATATCTTTTACAGTCATAGACATATGTTTATTAAGAGCAATTACTTTAGCACGCTTCTTAGGAGTAAAATCCATCTTTGAACAGCAAAAGCAACACATATTACACAGAATATAACAATATAAGCACCAGCTGCTACACAGAAATGCTCACAACTAAACTACTGACACTCTAAAACACCTAAAATAAGTAAATTATAGTTAAGTCCCTCCGCCACTCTATCTAGGCATATAATAACTATTTGGAAGCGGTTCGGGACATCACCGGTAATCACATACTAACTCCGACCAGAAAAACATGTTATTCCCAATGAGTTCGAACAGTATAGTATATGTAATACGGAATTGATTTTACTACTATCCTTCTGTAAAAAAGTTATTAGTTAAGTAATTATTAGTTCAACCGTGGCATACACAATGAAGGTACTTAAAGTAAGCAAAACATCAAATATTGTAAAAAAACAGTATTTATGTCTCTAAACATAACCTGTTTTTTAATCAAAACGTTTTCGGGGTTGATAAATAGCGAAAATATTTTGTTTTGCTGTAAATATTATTTAACCCTTTCAGCCTACTTTTGTTACTTAAATAAACGAAAATAAAATCGTAATTTCTGAGCTTTTTTGTATTTAATTAGGTTACGCAAGATTTTTTTCTTAATTTTGGCATTGTCAGATGGGACATATGTGTCCCATTGGTGTTGTTAACTGGTATATATATCCCAGCGGTAGCTTATGAAAAAAAGATCCAATTGTTCTTAAAGATTTAACATAAGTTTACAATGTTAAGTGTGGTATAGCGTAAAGCAATTTCCGCAAAGTGGAACTTGACACATTCTATGTTGAAGTTTGTTTTTCTATTTTCCGTTGGGAAAAGCAAGCACAACTTTGATGTGTTCGACCCTCAACTGGCAGATGCTTCCTACATTTATCATGCTTTGGGTCCTCTTGGACGGCCTCCCGTCGACCTTCTTATGTGAACTTTTGACGTAGCCTTTCCAAACTGAATCAGCTCTACACCTAGAGCTATTCAAAATTCAAAAAAGGTATTTTTTTCGATGAAGATCATTGTAGATTATCCAACTGTTTACAGCAGCAACCATAACCACCTTAAAAAACACCTTTTTCCACCATTTTCCCGATATGCGATCCATGTCATATAAATCTGCCATTTGGCCCGGTAAATTCACTTCTCGCATAAAATTGTTGTAGAAGCTAATTGTATCTGTACAGGCAACTTCTTTTCTGACCCATCCTTATCACGCCTCACTGCACTTGTAAGGCCATCTTCATGACAGTTACTAAGAATTAGAACTTTCTTGGTATCGGCAAATCTCAGGTGATTCAGGTTTTCGCTATCCATCGTCACTCCTTTATTTACCCATTCTAAAAATCGGAACATATCTTCTAGAGCTAAAGTATATAGCTTGGGTGAGATAGAATCTCCTTGTCTAACCCCCCTCTGTAGTTTTATCCTTTCTATTTTTTTTTCTTCTGTTTTTACTTGCTATGTTGCATTGCTATATATATACTTAATGATTGTTGTATATCGGTCATCAACTCGTGATGATACTTAGGCGTTAAGGATGGCCCAAATTTCTATGGAGTCAAGTGTCTTCTCTTAATCTACCATACTGCCCTCCTAGGCCAAGATGATGTAACTCAAGGTTTGGTTAATCTGAGATAATTAACATTTTAGTCAGTTGGTTTCAGCACAAGTTTTGTTTTGTTATTTTTCCTAGTATTTTTGGATATATACTTACTTAGGAGATGCAAAATTAGCACTAACATGCTTTTAAAAAATGTATATATTTACCAGAAAAAAATGAGATATGTTTATTTTACTAAGAAAATTTATATCGCTTAGATTAGTTACGATATTGCACTAATATTTATATAAAATCATTACCTTGTTTGATCCAGATACTGTCTAGAAGAACCAAATAAAAATGTATCATTTCAGTTCTCTTAGCTTTATTACATTTATTTTCTATTAACGAACATATGCAAAGCTCTCAATTTTGCACAAATGACGCATATCATAAATATGAAAATAAAGTGTCTGCAAATAAAACCTAAAGTAAAATATACCATTAAATTAAAATAAAACTTTCTTAAAATAAAAATAATAAAATATAGATACTTATATAATAAAATACATTTAAATATTACACCAAAGTAAAAACAGAGGTGAGTTTATTTCAACGTAGTAGGTAAATTTTCATAAAACTGTAACCGAGTCTCCATGATTCCTCCCATATTGTAAAGTATGTTATTTTTTTCTAAAGCTGTATTCCATTTACCTTTTCACACATTGTAAGCTTTGGTAATTCATTATTTTTTGTAATTTTACTTCCTCTTTAAAAGATTACTTTCACCATGTTTTGCAAATAAGGTCTAGGATTAATCTTACCAAGTTTATACTGAGATAAATAATCTTCCTAGATCTATCTATAAAAAATTCTCCAATTTATTTGACAAGATTTCCGTATGACGTTGCACTCGAAAAATAATGAGTAAAATAGTACTTCAATAAATAACAAAATTCCTCAATACTTACAATTTATTAACATAACCACGAAGGAAGGGTTTCAATAATACAAAAAAAAATAAATGAGTAGTTTATTTTAACTAATTAAATAATATATTTATATTGTCTAAACAAGAATGCCTTAGTTATGATTCCGTACGCAACAAATTGCGTAAGTGGTCCAGCGTAGTGTCTAACAAATGTTCTTTTTCGATTTAAATGTTTTTATATTTTTGCTCGTGTTTACATTAACACTTCTGAAAATTTTGTTTTTGCTATATTTTCAACATCATTTATATTAAATGTTGTATTATAAGTTGCCACTCTACCTTTTACTAAAGCACATATTTTTTCGATAGGGTTTAACTCTGGATGATAGGGAGGCAAGCGAAGAACTTTATTGTCCATGATGTTTAAGCTAATAACATAATACATAAAGAGGTGGAAAAAATGTCATAAAATTATTGTACAAATTATTTTAGAGGATTTTTTCGGCGAATTAAAATAATCACAGTATATTATTATTTTTACTAAACGTTTTTGCCCAACGACCTACCTCGTTATTAGTTTCGTATACAGTCGTTAATAAGCTTTTTACGAAATTTTTCTCAACAATAGATTTGATTTAATATGGAACTTTAAAAGTAATTATGGCTTACATTACTGTTATTGTTGTAACAATTGACTTTTTAATTATAAACATGTACCTGATTTAAAAATTCACACGCACATTAACTCACACAGCGTTAGGTAAAAATCCAGTCTCTCCTACAGAGTGAACAATAATCAGCCTTTTGCCCTTAAAAATCGGTTGCTTTAAAGTTTTTCCACTTTGATCTGCCCAGTGATACGGTGCAGTATGGCTGCTGTGTTCCTATATATCTTTCATCGGTATAAATTATGGTTCTACCCTCATCGAAATTGAATTAGCTGCTTTAAATATTCTGTTCATTTTAAACGAATATCATAACTTTTCATTAGGACACTCCTATTGCCTTTGGATTTTCGCCACCTGCAATTTATTCAAGATGATTTGAAGAGTATCTGTTCAGAAGTATGATGGTTTTTTTGTTCCTATTTTTTAGGAGCCACATTGTTAAATAACTATTAATAATAACTAAACTAAACACACTATAGATTCACTAAATGACTTAATAATGCACTAATTACTACTACCAATATACTAAGTACTAAATATATATATATATATATATATATATATATATATATATATATATATATATATATATATATATATATATATATATAACACGAGATTAAATAAACAAGTCAAACACTCTCTGCGATACGTACACTAGTCGTTTGTATGGTAACACGATTCACTGCGCATCGTCGAGTTATGAGTCATATTCCCAAACTTAAATTTGTTGCAGTATACATGACGTGGTTCGAAATATTTAATTTCAATTTCGTCTGCAGCAATTTCATTTGAATTTACCATATAGAGTAAAAATGAAAAGAATAACCAGGTTTTATTTTGGGCCGCGCAGTTGTCTAACCACATGGTAATTTTGAATGCGTCTCTGTTTGATTTGAAGAAGTTGTAGAACGTGCTTATAATTTTATCTTTACTCCTTCCAAATAAAGCCTCATGTCAGAGAGCGGCAAAAGGTCTGCATTTTTTTTGCCACTGGAACAAAGCTCTCATTGTATACCGTTTGGCGGTTGATGAATATTGCGGTTTTAAACATTTCTAATCTTGGCAGCATTATTACCTTTTCCAAATCTGCACATTATGTTATACTAGTTGTATCTATTAATATGTAATAATATTATCAGAATCATTCTGTCTCCGGTTTCCATACATAATGTAGCTTCGCCTATTTTTAAAATTTTTTAAAGTGTTTGTCCTTGTGTAGTGTAGTGTGATGTTTAATTTTATATTTATACCATTTTATTCTTGTTGGATGGGCTGTAATTGACGAAATGCCCCTGAAGATGCTCTAGGGAGCGAAAGTACTTGTGCAAGATTAAATTAATAAAACTGTGCTCGATATCTGCCTTTTATTTGATCAAAGTTTAATAATAATAGATTCGAATCGATGAGCGCGTCAATAATCATTTTTAATTTTGATCATTTCGGACATTGTACAGTTTGAGGGTAGAACTAGAAGTGGACAATAATTTCCGTACAATGCTAGGATTGTCCAATGTCGGGCTTTGCTCGTAACACATACATACACACACACACACATATATATATATATATATATATATATATATATATATATATATATATATATATATATATATATATATATATATATATATATATATATATATATAAAACAAATGGAAAAGGATAATGCGAGTGAATAATAAAAGTAAAAAGTAATGGCATGTCTCGCAAAACAGAAAACCAAAAATGGTATATCGATGGAAGGCAACCGTATATACGTATTTCTGACTATTGGTCGTCTTCAGTACGGTGCAGCCAAGTTAGAAAAGGAGCATATTAACTTGGGAAAGGATCACTACAGGAGCAATGCCACAAATTGGTTGCATTGCTCCTGTAGTGATCCTTTCCCAAGTTAATATGCTCCTTTTCTAACTTGGCTGCACCGTACTGAAGACGACCAATAGTCAGAAATACGTATATACGGTTGCCTTCCATCGATATACCATTTTTGGTTTTCTGTTTTGCGAGACATGCCATTACTTTTTACTTTTATAATATATATATATATATATATATATATATATATATATATATATATATATATATATATATATATATATATATATATATATATCTTTGTTTATATCCTTTTAGTTGCCGTTTCCATCCAGGTTACAGGTAGACTACTTACCTTTTAGGGTGTAATGCTTTGTGATGTTAAAAATTGTGATGTTAAAAATAAAACGAAAAAACTATAAAAGCTGTATTAACATGTTAAATAAAATATAAATTGATGTAAAAAATATAAACGTTAAATAAATATGGTTAATAAATTAGATTCTGTAACAATAGGTTAAGGCAATTCGTCAAATCATCATATGTTTTCACTATATGTATTGTTTTTAATTTTTACGAATTGCCATACCTTATTGTTACTTGTATATAGAGCTATTCTTATGGCATCATTCTTTGACATATTTCATAAAAAAACTCAAAATCAAACCGTATTGTGTGTAAAGTTTAAAGCAAATAGTAAATGACGGAAGACCAACATTAGGATAGTTAAAAACTGCAGATATTAAGGTATCTACGGCTGCAGTAAAATGCAGCTCTTTATGCCATTTTCCGAGGAAATATACTAGAGAAGATAAACATAAGGCGAATGTGGCCAAAAGACAGCGACTTTATATAGGGTTATAGGGTTTATGTCAAACTATCTACGGCAAAACCAGTACAAGAATTACAGCACCTTGTGCACATACTTCTAGTATTCGTCGATATTTAGATTACACATCTACATGAAACAGCAACTGTATATCCTATTCACTGAAAGTTCATGTCGCTATTTCCTGGTAAAGTCATCGATAAAACTAGTTTGCCTGAGATGACTACGTATCTACTGCGCATATCTTTAACGTTCATTCTTACTTGTAAAACTAAGAGAAAATAGCAAACAAAAAAATTGTATATTTTAATTACCTGTCACCTGTCATTGGTTTGTTCATACCTACTGAAGTTTTGTGTTTGTGTTGTTTTATGTGCATTTAAGATGTATGACAATGTCGTATCGGTAAACAAACCTTTATACATGGAAGCACATTGAAGATGTAAAAAATAGCTCTATATATAGTTACGTTCATACACAAAGAAGCCGTTTAAAATTATATTGTAATACTGAAAATATAGCCTGATATTCAATAAAATCTAGCTCGTCAGTTATAAGGTTTTCTTAAGACTAGGCTGCTATCATTACATATTATTCCAATTAAAATATCACAACATTTAGTACTTACTATAAAAATAAATCACTATGGGGTATTCAGCTACGTTTAAAAATATCTTTTTGGTGAACATTCAGACTGACTTAGATGCGCCTATAGGATTTGGCCAGTGTTGAAACAATGTAAAGCGCATAAAAAACATTTAATTAATAGTTGCTTATGGTAAATCTTTATAATAGACTAAAACAGTCTAAATGACAGGAAGCACTATTAAAACTCCAGTGAGAACTCCCTCCATTCTTTCGGACAAAGTTAATGAGGTGTCTTTGCAGTGAAAAAGGGATTTTAAAATAAATCTATATAAAAAATACGATGCTGTTCATTTATTGTAATTGTACTGTAATAAAACGCCACTGATAGGTCATAAAAACCTATGAAGTTTAATTCAAGGAGTTCGCAAGCCAACCCAATAACTAAAAGGTAAGTTAAAAGTAAGGAGCATGGGTCATTTTGATAAATAATTGAAAAAGTAAGGTAAAACAATACAGAAATTTTGGCAAATCATTCAAAAGTCATAGAAAACTTATTATTAGGAAGAAAAGAAGAAAATTTTCCTAAAATCAACACATAACCTGTAAAATTTGTAAATACTGTGATTAAACTTCAATAAAATATATTGTGACGATTTTTTCTTTTTGAAATGCCACTGACAGTTCATAAAAACCCATGAAGTTTGAACCAATGAGTGCGCAAACGACGCAAATACTGTAAAAGGTAATCTAAAGGTAATAACCATGGCTTATTTTGATATATTATTAAAAACGAAGTAAAATACAATACGGCAATTTTGCAATCATCCAGTGGCCATAGAAAACTTATTATTGGGAAGAGAATAAGAAAATTGTGCTGAAGGCAACACATGACTGATAAAACTTATAAATACTGTGATTAAACTTCAATAAAAATATATTGTGACGGATTCCTTCCTTTTGAATTATCCAACGGTCATAGAAGACTTTTTATCGCGAAAAGAAGAAGAAAATTGTTTCGAATTCAACACATAGTCTCTAAAATTTATAATCTTATTCTTACGGAGTAAATAAATGGAACAGTGTTCGGGTTTTGGACTGAATTTTGAATCAACAAACTCAGTTTCGCAACCCAAGCCAAAATTGTTCGCAAGCTTTTTTGTGCGCGTTATCCTACTTTGCATCTAAGGCTGGGTAATACACTACTAATGTGCCCGTGTTGGTCCTACACATTATAAAATCCTAACAAGGTTGAAATGATTCTCTAAAAAAGATCTAAAAAAAATTAGCTACTGTTTCAAAAGATACCATTAAGGTCGTAATTAAGAAGCTGCGAATCTTCCACTGTGGCAATACAGTATCTAAAGTTCATTCGTTTAGCAAATTCCCATCTGACAACAAACGCACGTGTTGATATTCGCCGTCTCATTCGTCAAGAGGCTATTCAATATAATTTATTGCCTTAAGAAAGACAGATTCTCATCTTACAGATCCAAACTTGCCAGCATGTTTAAATTCAAATTGTATCGTGTTGATTTTTAAGTTAATATATTGTGTTATATATATGTTATAGTTATTGTTAAGTTATTTTCTGGTCGTGTTATTTTTTAGAGTTTAGTTTAATTGTGATTTAATGATTAAATTTCAAGAAATTCTTACACTAATAGTTTCAAAAGTAAATATTTTTAAAAATCATAAGATACACATCAGTACGACCCTGTTTGGCTTTCACGTGCTTCTGTTGGCAATTGGGAATATGTAAAATTAATGTAGTTTACAAAGTTAGGCGATATAATACGGGGGTGATGTAAAAACTTCTGGGTCCGATTCATAGATGGCGCTACTACCAACGAAACTATTTTTCCAAATAATTTGGAACAATAATTATTGTATTCGTTTGTGTGAAACCCGATTTACCAAATAAGGAAAAAAATAATGGTGAATACGATCAACATCTTTTAGAATAGCTGTAGAGAAAAATATACAAGAAGGTAAGGTGTATACAACAAAATTTGCCTTTTTGCCACGATAATACACCCACACAAGAAGAAGTTTTGTTGATAGAAAATTGAATGATTTGAACTATAAATTGTTGTAATTCGTTAGATTGATATCCGTCTGAATTTAATACATCCCTAAAGCTGAAGAAAAATGTGGCTCGAAAAAGCAAATTAAACTAATGAACGACTTAAATGAGACAAAACTACTTTGCTAATAAAAATTAAATTTTTCACCAATAGACCCAGAATTTTCTCATTGCCCCCGTATATATGCTTTATAAATTCCAAATTAGCATTCAAAAAGGTCACGCACATAAAATTACAAGTACATGTATCAGAAAACAATAAAAATTAATAATCTTGTAAACCTTCGTACATTCTGTTTTCTAGATATTTGACCAGTTTCTTGTATCTTTTGAAATAGCATCAATCACTCTAAAAAATCACAATTAAGCGGAAATAAGCCTGGCGTTCATTTGCGCTTCTTCAATAATCAGATTGATGTCATCCCTTTCGGCCTGTTCCGCTTCTTCTAGCCATTGCTTTATTTCTATGTCGTACATGTGGTGTTGAAGGACCTCTCTGGTTCGTCTTCGTCTACCAATGTACGCTACAACGCCCTAAAAATAAAAAAAATTGTTAAATTTTTGAAAAGTTTGTAATTTGTGATACATTCAATGCTCTACAGTATTTGTTTTAATGTATTAGAGAAGCGAACTCAAGCAAAGAAGTGGTAATTTGTCGAAGTAAACCTTGAAATATATTATCCTTCTTTCTTTTATTCTCCACTTATATTCTTTATCGTTTCTTATGATTAGTATAATTGCTTATAAAAACTTCACTGTATATTCCTATTTTGTACTTGTGAAACCTTCGTTGCTTATATACGGTCCCTTTTTATTTCCTTAAGTAATTCTTCCTACGACGGATTCTGACAATTTAATATTTTTGAAGCTAAGCTTCTATACTGGCGTTGTTACTTTTTCTCTATAAGAAAATGCTGAAACGAGCGTAACAGAAGTAGTGCAACGAAATATAATAACGGTTCGTGGTTCGCAGTCACAATAAACCGTTGGAAGAGTCCATTTACGCAAAGAGATGAGTCCGTTATGGAACATGTAAAATTTTTCAATTTTATTAAAATCTACAAAAAATCTATAAAAATAATAAAATTCGGTTATTTTACTTTCCCGTGTAGATTTTGCACGTTTCCAGTATTCCTCGTCTATATCTGTTTATTTAATTCTACAATAACAATTGTAATGTCTTTTACTTCTGTTTTTTATTATTGTTATTTTTTACTATTATTTTCTTTTTTTTTTTCACTTTCGTCATTATGTTAAGTTTAATCTAGTAACATGAAAATGCACAATTATCAATAATTACTTACCCCCACAACAAAGTCCGTTTGAAGAGACTCTAGAAGTCTTACTTCTTGAACTTGTGATTGCAACGAATTCCAGTCGACAATCACTTCTTCGTGCAGCATAAGTTCCTCTAAAAACGCATAAATTGTTAAACTATTATCAATATATATATATATATATATATATATATATATATATATATATATATATATATATATATATATATATATATATATCAAATATAAAATAAAAAAGCTTAAATCGACTCCTTTTTAGAGATATGATTGATGGGCGAAGTCAGTGATTGATCATATAATCTCTATAATCTCATTCTATAATCCTTATAACCTTTACTATCACATTTGGATGTAATATCTACATGAAAGTTAGAAAATATTATACAAAAACTACGACTAGAAGATAACTAAACGATATATCAAATTTAAAACAAAAATAACGAGCCATACTTCTTCCAGGCGATACAATTGACCTTAACTTGAAAAGAGCCAATGTCTTAGGCAGTTGCTCTGATTCGACTTGAAAAATCGATTGGGTACTTATAAAAACGCCACAAGCAGTACAGAGAGAGCACATTTCACATTTGTTTGTTACTATTATTTAGAGCCCCAATACTAAAAAAGCAGTTATTCCACTTTTATAATGCCATCTATTAACTAGGAAGAGAATCTTTCAGCTGGTCTTTGTACTTACAAAATCGAGTCAACCAGTAAAAAGAATAGAAAAGTGTATCAAAAGGAGAAAAATGTTTGCAGAATAAGCCATCATCATCAGTGGAATCACAGCTCATTATGAGCCAAAGCCTTCTTCAGAACAATCCTCTATTCATCCCTGTATCTGGCAATTCTTCTCCATGTTCTAACTCCATTAGATTTTAAATCGTCCTATAGGTTCTCCTGATATTCTGATATTTCAAATGCAGAATAAATACATAAATGAGGAAAGAAGATCCAAAAGAGAAGGGTAGTGTAAGCTGCTTCCGGATCTCAAAAGGGATATCCGGGGACAGGGCTTCAAGATTGTGTGTATCGAATTCAAAGGGAAAAAGACACCCTACCCCTGTCTAAGGAGAAACTCTGTTTAATACAGGAGCTCTTTCCTCAGGTGGAGGATAGGCGTGAAAGGGTTACCGGTTTCGTAGATTTGTAACCCCTTACTGAGTTGGAACTCTGCGATGCAGTTGGACGGATAAAGATCCGAAAGGCACCTGACATATACGGAGTCATGCCGGAGACAGTAAGGCTGTAATACCCTCAGGTTTTCCTGAGATTGCTAAACAAACTCCTTGAACAACAGCAGTTTCCAACTCGGTTGAAAGACGCTAAGATTGTTCTTATCCCGAAAGGTGGAGGTGACGAGGAAGAGGTACGCTTTCGGCCAATTTGCCTTCTTAGTTCGGTAGCTAAATTGTACAAACAACTTGTGAAAGGCCGCCTTGAGCGATAGCTGTAAGAAAAGAATGCACTGAGCGACCGCCAATATGGTTTTAGTGCCAAAAAGGTCCAATATACATGCGGTCCTGCTTGAGGTCAAGAATGCCTTTATCACAGCATCATGGGACAAAAATATGTCCAAGCTGAGAGAATTTTGCGTTAGTATCTGGTCAACATGGTTGACAGATACTTTACTGACAGATCCATAAGGAAAAAAGATACCAGGATCAGGTTGTCGCAGGATATTCTGCAGGGTTCGAAATCTGCCTCGGCGGACTGTACTGCTTGTGGGGTGTCGGACGCTCCCGTCCACCTTTTCAACTGCCAGAGGTGGACAAATGAGCGGGGAGACTTTGAGAAGCGAATGGGTTTCAGGCTGAATGAAAGAAACAAGGTAAACATAATGATGAGAGGAGAGAGAGAATGGAGAGAAGTGCACTGTCTGATCTCTGGGGTAATGAAGAAGAAGGAGCAAGGGGACAAAGGAGGAAATTGAACCAGGGATTTGAAATCTTGTTTCTTTTTTCTCGAGATCCAAGAACTCGTAAGTATCAAAATTAGTTTATGGCCTCACGGAAATATTTTCGTTCTATTGTTTTCTTTTAGTAATAGGCAGTTCTTAAACTTTTTTCCTAATTTATGGTGATATATATAGATAGATATTTATTCCTGTTTCATCGACTTCGAGAAGGCATTCGACAGGGTCCGACATGAAAAACTAATAGAAATACTGAGAAACAAAGATATAGACAGACGAGACTTACGAATCATTATCAATCTGTATTGGAATCAAAAGGCCAATATAAAGATAGAAGAACAAAAGTCCGAAAATATGGATATAAAGAGAGGAGTAAGACAGGGCTGTGTTCTGTCACCATTAATATTTAACGTGTACAGTGAAGCCATATTCCAGGAAGCGATACCGGATCTGGGTGATAGAATCTCTGTAAACGGAAGAATAGTAAATAACATAAGATTCGCTGATGACACCGTTATAATGGCAGACACCCTGGAATCGCTACAAGAATTGGTAAATAGAATTAACGATTATTGCATTAGATACGGACTAAAAATAAATAAGAGAAAAACTAAATTTATGATCGTCTCAAAAACGCAACATGGAAATGAAAGATTAATGATAGAGCAAACCCAAATAGAAAAAGTAGAGACATATAAATATCTGGGAACCTGGGTTGATGACAAAAATGACCAAAGCAGAGAAATCAAAGTCCGAATTGAAACTGCAAGGCAAGCATTTGTGAAAATGAAGACAATGCTTACCAACAGAGACCTTCAGTTGCATCTCAGATTGAGGGCTCTAAGATGTTACATATTTTCTATCTTACTATACGGAATGGAAGCTTGGACATTGAAGAAACAACACATAAGGAAAATAGAAGCGTTCGAAATGTGGTGTTACAGAAGAATATTAAAAATTCAGTGGGTTCAATAGATTACCAATGCTGAGGTACTACGACGTCTAAATAAGGAGTTAGAAATTATGAACAGCATAAAAAGAAGAAAACTAGAATATTTGGGTCACATACCCAGAGGAGAAAAATATGAGCTGCTGAGAATTATTATGCAAGGAAGGATCCAAGGAAGAAGAAGCATAGGAAGAAGACGCATCTCCTGGCTGAGGAACCTTAGAGAATGGTTTAACTGTAGTTCACTACAACTTTTCAGAGCAGCAGCCAACAAAGTGACCATAGACGTTATGATATCCAACCTCCGATAGGAGATGGAA
Organism: Diabrotica undecimpunctata; assembly: GCF_040954645.1. Taxonomy (NCBI): domain Eukaryota; kingdom Metazoa; phylum Arthropoda; class Insecta; order Coleoptera; family Chrysomelidae; genus Diabrotica; species Diabrotica undecimpunctata. The sequence continues at coordinate 141,943,533 of NC_092809.1, forward strand.
CTTTAAGAAGAAGAAGGTATGGTTTGTAAGTTTTCCTTAATATAATATAGTTATTCTTTTTTTAGGGAGACGGTTAATATGTGGATTTTAGTTTTTTATTGAGTAGTAAGATCACTACTCTGGAACAGTGGTTAAGGTTTTAGCCGGAACACCGTTAATCCGGCACTATCCTGGGGTCTTCTGGCCTAGTTTCATACTCGGCCGGAAGATGACAGGGTGTCTTGCTCCATGACATTAGATGTTTAAAAAAGATTTCCCCCACTACTGTCTGCCAGAATTCAAAGAATACCTTATTAGGTTCTTAATGGAGCCTGGCAATACGGCAATTAAAAAAAGGGTAGTCTCGGTCTTCATCTGGCTCATTGTCCCATCGGCCCTCTTCGGTCGGACGTTACGTCTACGTCAGATTCCTCGAAACTTCTAGATAACTTAAAGTTGTAACGCCTGCGCCACAAACCTTGCTCTTTTATTTCTTTATATATTTTACGTTCGAAACGTTTAAGCAGTTCTGGGCCCTTCTGTGTGACCACGTTTCTGCTTCATATGTTAGCACTAGTCTTATTAGTATTTTATAGGCGGTTACTAGAAAAGTGGGAACTTGAATTAACATAAAAATAAATGCCTATCGTTTAAATGGAAAGACAGTGAGCTTATTATATGTCGGCAACAGCGCTAAGTTATGTTATTTGTGACAGGAACCGATGCAACAACATATTTTGCAGCGTTTTAACATGTACGTGCTGTATGTTCATTTGTTAGACTTTCAACCATGTATATATCTAATATTAATTTATTTAGGATACTCACCATCTTTCTTTGAAGTCTGTTGTTTATACTGGATTCGAAATCTGAACGCTTCCAAAACAGAAGCTACAACTATCGTCAACACAACCATCGTAAACAAATAAAACATCATGAAATACAATCGGGAAAACTTGTTTTTCGATTGAAAAGCGTAGGCGTCCATGACAATGAACCAGTTGTTTACAACTGTCAGTTCGAATAAGGTGACACCGGAAGTCAGAAGGTTGGAGAAGTTGTTCAGGTAGTAGTAGCCGATACCGCTAGATGTCCCGTTTGATTTGTAAAAGTCTTCTACTGTACTGTTCCTAAAAAGACAATTACAGTTTATTTCAGCGTTGTTAAATATGTAAAATATGAAATATATGTGAAAAATGTAAAAAAATGGAAAAAAAATTTAAGAAATTAAAAAAAAAATAAAGAAAAATAGGAAAAATATGGAAAATATAAAAAAAAAACGTAAAAAATATAAGCAATATTAAAAAAATGTACGTAAAATATGAATAAAATGAAAAATATATGGGAAATAGCAAAAATATGGAAAATGAGAAATAGGAAATATATGAAAAATAAAAAACATACTATGTGTTTGGATTTCTTAAAGTAATTCCTGCCATACATCAGTACAAGATGCTACTATAAAACTAATGCTTTTATCAAATGAAGAGTAAAAGAACTAGAGTATACTTACTCGCAACAGTTCTTCAAATTATAAGACGAGAACAGCTCCATTCCTATTATAGCGAAGAAGTAATACATGACCATCATAACTATCCCAGTAGACCACATCAACGGACTCAGAAGTACCAACGTGCCGAAAATATCCCGATACCTCTTTTTCAACTTGAACAATCGCAATAACCTGAAATAACCAAACATCACGATAATAATTCTTGAAAGGTGTATCAATTTATCGAATTACTCACCTCAAAGGTCTTAATATGACTACTGCCGTAAGGCTTGGTAACATGGATAATAAAAACGCCCCAATTAAAGCAAAAAGTGTTACTGATAAGTCGAATATATTCCATCCGGATGATATGTATTCCGCCCATCCTAGTCCGATTATTCTCAATAGAGCTTCCATTAAAAACACTGCAAATTAATAAAAACTATGTCAATCACAAAAAGTGTTATTAACACGACTTACAAATGAAAATCCACAAATAATGCTCACGTATAATTAAACCTTTGTATTAGCAACGCTTCCATAATTAACATTGATTCCACATTATACATTCGGATCAATATTAAGATCATCCGAATAATATTTATGTTTGATTTTCAAAAAGAGATCCTTATGATTTTCCCAACAGAAATACTTAACACATTTTTTCTATTTCAAATTACTTACATATTAAAAAGAAATAGGTATCCCACGAGGCACAAAATAGCTTGGCACCTTCTTCCAGAGAATCGGAGTTCTGCATAACTCTTACGAACATTGCCACTCCGTTTGCTATTATTAAAACATCTGTAAATAAAAAAAAACCTTTTTTATTACTGATAATTTTTTTGAAGTTATACTTCTATACGCGCGCTCCACGTTGGAAATTTGTGTGGGAGTGAATCTGTGAAATCATTACATATGTAAGATAATGAGTAAGAGAGACAGAAGATATATTTTCTCTCTCTTCCTCTCTCGAATATAAAAAGGTTCCTTTTTTATATATAATTTAATATTATATATTATATAAAGATATATATACATATAATATTATATATATATATATATAAAATAAAATATTTATTAATATTATTATTTATGTGATATGTTTTGTATTATTTATTAAATGTTCATAATTATATTAGTCTTTTGTATTTCAAAATAATAATCTCAATAAATCACTGTATGATCCAGAACTGTCACTTTTGAAATATCTTTGTGTCATGTCCTCGGTAGTATAGTAGTTAGTATCCCCGCCTGTCACGCGGGAGGCCGGGGTTCGATTCCCAGTCGGGGAGGACTTTTTTATTAATATTATTACATTATTGTCATTTTTAAATACTTATGAATATTGCAGTTTAATTTGTATTGTATTATTATATTAATAACAAAATAAACAATAAATTTTACTGCAGAGTATGTGTAAAAAAATTTTTGCATTCAACTCCTTTCATACATATATGAAAATAAAAATATATATTTTCATCAAAATATTGATTCAATCCTTCATTGTTAGTAAGTTGTTATTAATTCTGTTTCTCTTTCTGCTATGTCTTACCTATAGAATTACATATGTACTGATTGTGCAGATTGACTCCCAAATAAATTTGTAACGGCGAATGCGTGTATAGAAGTGTAACTTCCACCGGCAGTCCCACTAGACTGCCACACCCGTTTTTTTTTACTAATATATGGCGCCCATCGCCCAATAAATAGAAATAATGAATATATACATAAAGGTAGTCAGTGCCACGCGATACAGTGTCTTATAAAATATAAACGAAAATCAAATATACTATTTTGGAAAGACAAATGGAAATACACGGAGTTGTACAACCAAACAAAAGTACCAAATATGTATGTAAACAGTTTCGCTTCATACACGACTACGAATATGGTTCTTCTCAGCGCCTTCTTTTGCGAAAAAAATCGTGTATATGTATAAAATTGTATGGGACTGAGTGAATGAACTTTATGTATGGTAGAGGTAGTTCTATTAGTTTGAACTTTTTAATCTGTCCTATGTGCCAAATTTAATTGAAAGCCTTTTTGACGTCTGGAATGGTGACTAGTACGAGATTATTACAGTTGTAATGGGTTGTGTAATGTGCGAAACGATTTCAGTTAACACAGAAACGATTTCAGTTAGTGTAGGGATCATATTGTGAGTGTCTAGGAAATCTATCTGAGAGAGAACTACTCAATTTGATCAAGGTACGCAAAATTGGATACCCTGTGCCATATTCTGAGAAGAAAAAAATACGCAATCCCTCAACTAATCATCCAGAGAAAGATTGAAGGCAAGAGAGGAGTAGGTCGCAAACAAATGTCGTGGCTACGGAACATAAAGAACTAGACACGCATAAATAACACTGGCGATCTTTTGCATGCCGCAAAAGACAGACATCTGGCCTTAAGATAATTCGCCAGCGCACTATAGGTGCACGGTACTATAAGAAGAAAAAGGAAATCTATTAGCCTGTTTGGTGTAAAATCTCGTAGGCCTAGAGTGTTTAGTAGAAAGAAAGGTCTGTATGATTCAAGATTACAATAAAAATTGTGTACTTACAAACAATATGTTCGAAGAACGGCCACGTCACTAACGTTTTCGCCGCCCGGCAAAATACCCTGAGCGGTGGCCACGCCGCCGAAAACCAGGGATCCAAAGGCGTCTTGTTCCTCCATCTCAACGTCAAGGAATCGTATACGTTAAGAAACTCTTCTTGCGTAAGCTGTCCCGAGTTTGATTTATTCAATTGACGAAACATCAAAACGACATCTCTCAATCCTGTAAAGAAATATAAAATCGCAAAAAAAACATCAAACATTTTGAAAATTAAATAAATTAAAACGGATTGAAAGGATTTTATTGGATATTGTTGTAACTTACGTGTTTTTGGTGCATAATATCGCATCAGTCCGTGAAATTGCTTAAATCTGATATGATTCGGTGATTGCTTGCTGACAAGAAGTCGAAAGGCGAGTTTGCAAGCTTGTCTTTTATGTAAAAGGAGCTTTCTGAATTTATCCTTTTCAATTCCCGTGAATGTTTCGTATACAACGGCAAGCATCTGCAAATAAAAGTATCAAATAGTTACATGGACACTGAAACATTCATAGTACTCAACAAAATAATGTAGCGCAAATATAGATTAAGAATTGACGTGTCTCGACTATTTGAGTTCTTTGTCACGGACATAGTTTACAACAATTATTACATTCAATATAAATTTACAGGGTAAATGCAAACAGTTAGTATATTATCTATGCAAATAACAAAGAATAAATAGTCAGGTGATTATAAAGTTCAAAGATTACAACTCCTTAGAGGTGTCGTACGGATGGATATGTAAAGTGCTCATTTTAAAGCGTGTTAAATATAAATATAAACCTCTATACCTACGTAAAGGTAACTTGTAATACACATGTTCAAAATTTGGTTCATTATAGGCTTAGTATTGGCATAATTTATACTTAACAACCTATAACAACTGTACCATTTCTTCTCTCTTGTTTTAGTGGTTAAACCATGACTTGATGATGGACTGTAATTGTAGAACCCAAAACCGGCTGTCCACATTATAATAAAATACACTGTAGCAGAAGTATTTTTCTTTTTATCTTGTAAAAATTGACTGACATTTGCAAACAATTCATCATACTGCTATTGCATTACTTTCTATTGGAAATTGTATTACCTGGTTTAGTATGAATATGACCAGATTGCCCGTTGCACACCCATTTCATCTGATGACCGTCTGGAATGTATCAAGAATATTACTTCTTTCGAGATACCACATCATGCGTCTATTGACCATTTTTCCAGCAGAGTATAAATTATACTGAGGGGCGCGAAATAACGTTTTTGCACCTGGAAGGAACAGAATGTTTCCATCGGCGATACGATTGGAAAGTGGGCATTCATCAAGTGGTGTATTTGCGAATCGTTTGTGGCTTCATGTGTGACTACAGCGCCATCTATCCTTCGCATTTAGTCATATTACTGGACGTCTTTTATTACATAATCGTATATGGAGTTAATTAAATATAAATAATGAATATAAAAATAGTTAAACAAAAGTTTCTATTACTTATTAAGTTATTAGTATTCGAAAATATTTGGTTTATTCATGATTATTAGACAAAAATTAAAAAACATAAGTAACAAAAACTTCATATAATTCCATCTTTATGAATGAGTTGCGTCAAATAACGAAAAAAAAAACTTAAAGTTCTGTGTCAAAATATGAAAAACGAAATATTTTTGCGAAATAAGGAAATGTACCGTTCATTTGTCAGTTGTAATTCAATATGACAGTCTTAGGTTGCTTGTAACTTTAATGACCAAAGCGATTCAGATTTTGCGTTTTTGTATTATTGTTCTATGTCGCCAGTGTCACAACTACATCTATTTGTGTTTTATTTATCATCCAGGAGTTGTCGAAGAATATTTTTCTTCTCTACTTTTTACATTGGTCCTTTGAGCAGGATCTGACCGGCGACCTATAGATAAAAAGAAATACTGGGCGTTGTGCATGTGTATGCTCCTTGAGTCGGTCTGTGTTACGTTGTCGCCACATCTAATTAACTGTGTAAATTTATTGCCAAGCAATGGGATAAATATTTAATTTTCACCCGAAGATAAAATATTAAGAAGGAAAGTTTCACATACTTTCTAGATGTACTATAATTTGAGTTAAATGGTTATTGAAAATGTACTCACCAAATTCATCAATACATATAGTACAGTTGAAATATAAGAAATAAAAAATGCAGCAGTCCATTTTGAAATTGCATATGAAGGCATCATCACATCTGGGAAACTGTAAGAAAAAATAATAATGACGAAAGCATAATCAGACGGTTGCGTCGACCTATTAATTAATTAATAATTAATCTCCCTCTCAATTACTCATTCCCTAACTCGACCACTTACTTAGCCAGTCACTCACTCACCCATTTATTTATTTATTCTCTTACTCATATCCTCACTTATTCACTCACTTAGTCAGTCACGAACTCACTGATACATTCATTCACTCCCTCATTTACTTACTTAATCAGTCATTCGCACCGTCATTCATTCGCTCTCTTACTTAGTCAGTTATCCATTATCAACTTAATAACTCACTTATTCATTCAGTCAGTCATTCACTCAGTGAATCATTTAATCACTCACTCATTCTCACTCTCTTTCTCATCCACTCACTCCCTCAGTCATTTTTCCACTCGGCTATTCCCACGCCTCTCTAGCCGTCATACATCCATATTTGGACAAAAATCTCATTCAGTACTCATTCCAGACCGTACCTTAACAATAACATATTAATACCGAATAAGTAAAGTACAGGATATGTTTATAAATACATATTTTAAAAGCCAAGAAATGTACATTTTATTAAAAAGCTGGATTTTGTTGTTAATTCAACCAAAACGAACATGTACTTACTTGGCTGTAGTCAGCAGCACGAACATACTGACAAAACTGTCACCTAGCGTCCTAAAATAAAGATTGGTTTCGTGCCCGCTGAAGAGAAAGTAACCAAGAAGAGCGTAGGAACATACGAAGAACATCAACAGTCCCAACATGTCGAGAATCGGAGGCAGAGACTGTAATATCTGTCTGATGTATCGGCGGACGCCTCCGCAGGCTCTCGTGTCAACCAAGAAGATCGGTCTTAAAGCTCTGGTTACGCGGAAGTGCGACGATTGACGAACTAGTACGGCTATTGCTTCGAGGACCATTATAGACAGAGTGACACACTGGAAACAAAACGATACTATGTCATCATGTATTTGATATTTTCTCATTTAAAATAATATAGCCGATTGTTAAAGATATCGTTAAGAGTATTTATGGAATCAGCAAACGTCATTTATAGTGAAGCGCTATTTTCATTGCTAATTACCAGACTGCTCCCAAACGATTGGAAGTTCGGCATTCATTCAGTGGCATATCTGCTAAGTGTTAATCTGCTATTCAGACTCGATCCTTTTAAAATATACACGATGAAAATTCACCATAAATAAGGTGATGCTTGCTATAACAAGTGTATTGTAAAAGAAAAAATAACGTTCTATACTTTTATATTCATTTATCTTACAAAGGAATGGTCTTCCTTTGTAGGAAGACAGTAAGCTTGGATACAGATTAGGATTATATACGTTCATTATACTGTACTGTTTTCTAGAGTCCAGTAAATGATGAATTTCAAAGTACAGATCCATCGGAAAACTCGTAATTAGGGCAGGCCTTGGATTAGCTTTCTTTTTTTTGACAGTTAGTCACTCGCAAACAAGATATTCCAAATATAACCTAACCTTGTTTGGCATACTAACATACCCTTATTTACAAATTTCTTTCTTGCTTTTATTAAAATCCAAATTTATAGAAAATCAGATCATAGAAAACACGTTTAAGTCATACAAACCGATCTGCTAATGATCACATAAACAAGGTGAGCCAAGTGTTAGAAAAGAGCTACGAATAAAAAGTCGATATAAACAGTATATTTATTGATTTCAAAAAAGCGTTTGAGACTATGAACAGGTTAATGAAAGCCTGATCATTATGGGTATACTCAGGTTGGTACAGCTTACTTTCACTGGCATCAAAGCAGTTGTAGAGATACAAAATATAAACACTGACAACTTTAAGATCCAGAACGATATAAGACAAGGAGACGCTCTCTCAGCGCTATTGTTTAACCTCTTGCTGTATGAAGCAATATCCAAAGTTAACATCCGCGTAATGAGACAGCAAAAAAACAGAATAAGCAACGGAGGCAGGGCATATTAGGCAATTAAAGAAACTGAGAACTTCTAAAATCTAGGGTAGAATTCAAAGATATAATCGTACAAAACACTAATAAGACACATTGTGACCTATGGTTGTGAAACATGGACCCTGCTGAAAAAAGACGAAAATGACATAAAAAGTTTTGAAAGGAAAGCCCCAGGAAGTGTTTTGGATCTGTTCGGGACCTACAAAATCCGCAGGAACTTTGAGCTCGACGAGTTACTTAAATACGAAGATATAATAAGGTTTGTTTAATCTCACAGAATTCGTAGGCTTGGCCAGTTGCTCCGAGTGTCGAGAATGGTCTAAGGATTATGGGAGTTCGGAATTGGCAAAGAGAAGGTAAGGAAATGGAATACAAAATTGTTGAACAGGTCACAGAGGGTTGTAGCCCTAGAGGAATAAGATAAGTGAGTTTGGAGATGATAACGTCATAAGATCTTATAAACCAAATCTATTTAACAGAAAGACGTTTCGAGATTTAATGTCAATGCAGGGCTCCTGCCATCCCCTTATATGTATTTCGACCTTAACGTCGAAGTACGTATAAGCGGATGGCAGGTGCCCTGCATTGAAATTAAATCTCAAACATCTTTTTGCTTTATTTATTTACTCGTTTTCGTGAGTACTAAAAACTAATTATCGAAGGATATTTGCCCTGATGAATCGACAAGTTGTGGAATGCAAATTGTAGATTCCCCTTATCGGCTAATTCATTAATCTGTTTGATTTGTATATTGTAGAAATCGCAGTAGACAAATGTCTGAATTTTTGTTTCGCCAAGAAAGCAATCTTCGGATTTCTACTATTTAAATTTATTAACTTGTATCTGAATATATATACACAAAATTTCTACATTTATTCGATATAAAATAAAAAAGAAAACACTCAGATAATGATATGTAACGAATTGTTGAAACAGGATTTGTAAGGTTGGTTGTCCACATTTGGTAGCGAAGGGTTTAAAAAGGATGTAGCATAAAATATTTAGTGTAATTATAAACATAAGTATGTAAATATTGATATTAGTCGGTTAATGTACACCTGTGTATATATGTATCAACATAAAAAGCTACAATAGATTTGGAAAACGTATAGTTAGTTCTGAATTAATTCTGAAACTACAGACATGTATACTTCTGAGAAGGGTTTTAAAAATTGGCATATTTTCAAGATTAAATTTTTTATATGATTAATCCAAAAATTTTAATTAACAAATACCTAAATACTTAAAAATTAAAATCTTAGATACATAGGAAATTGATTTAAGAGAGATTAAATTATATTAAGATGATCGATCAAAGTTTTCATAAATCATCAATCATGCTTTAAATTATTTGACAATTCTTTAAGGAAACTTTTCGCGTTTTTTCTTTTATACCGAATAAGTGTAGACATTTTGTGTGTATATATATATATATATATATATATATATATTCAGATGAAGTTGCTATTGCATATAGATATATTTAATTCATGAGATATTATTCTTCAAACACACTCTATCGTATTATTTAAAAATTGTATAAATCACATGCGGTTTCTTCCAATTCTCATAAAAAGAGGAGTTTTCTTTGTCTTTCGAAGCAAAAACAAAGTGGCGCCCTTTTTGGCAAATTATTTATGATTTTCTTTGTATTGTTTATCCCATATTTCTGAATTAGCTCTAGTAGCTACCATCTCCTAATTTTTCTTCTTTTTAATTTTTCTTTTGTTTATGTACTAGTAAGAAAGATCCAAAGAACCACGCCCACATCTCTTTCGATTCTGAGCAACGCGGCCTCGTTCATTTTGTGTACTTCAAACACTGTTCATCGTTTGTTATGTTACACCGTTCGTAGCTAAGCATAAAATTTCGGAGTTTTACAATGTGCTACATTAAAGAAGCTCAAACCATAATATAAATCATAATGACGGTTTGGACATCACGAGAGATTAGGTTGAACAAATATTGACATCAATCAAAAGTGGAAAAGCCCCTGGCTCAGATGATATTCAAGTTGAAGTGTTGAACGTACTTGCCAAAGAGATAATCCTCTCTATATACTAGTGGATCTATTAGCATTTATAGATTTATCTATTACTAATAGTATTTACAGATTTATCACTTCTATTACTTTGCTAAAAAAACCAAAAAATAAATGTAATGAACCTAAAATTATTAGTTTATTGAGCAACCTGTTGCTAAATGCAATGCTAAAAACTGGAAAAGAAATGGTTTAGAAACACGAGATATAAATAATTTCGTGCCCTTTTTAAATTACGATTTTTTCGATGGCGCTATATAATTAAATACAGAATAAATCAACTTACCTTAACCATAGTTCTTTTGTGCTTCAGTATGGTTCTCCACCCAATCCACCTCAATTTCAACATCAATTCTACTCCGATCACACCGAGAGCTACCAGTTCCAAGGTGCTATGAATCGCAACCGGAAACTCGAACGTGTCTAAAGATGGCTGTTCGACCATCGCCAGCATTAAAAGTACCAACGAGAAGAAGAGATCAAATCCATAGTACCAGGAATTGTGTACAAGAAGGTAGGCAGGCAGCGCTCCCGGGTGACGCGGATGTGAATCAAACTTTTCATTGTTTGCTCCTTCCTGAAAATAAAGTCAAATTCAAATCGAGTGTCGAAGAATTCGTATACTACATAAACCATTGACAAAGAATTTTAAAATTATTTGAAATTTTTTTGTCTCAAATGTTGCACTAACTTTAATAAACCAGTAATGTGGTTTTTAGGTAGATGCACTTAGGCTCTTTACATGGATTAAACAATCAGTACTGAACCAAGTATCTATCGGAAGCGATTATAGGATGGTGAGAGCTTCAGTGGGTATAACTATAAACGTCAAGAAGGAAAGATCGCGAATGATAAAAAACGAACAAGGAAAACAAGGTAAGATCTAGAAAACTCACGAAAGTTCGAAAAAACTGCTGAAGCACTAGAAAATACAAAGACAACAAACGAACACTACTCAAAGCGAGACAAGGAGAATAAAACCCGCTCTCATACCAAAGCATTACTAGAACAACGAAGAGAGTTGAATCCCAACAACCTAGCACATCAAGAAATAAGTTTTATAAACAAAAAGATCTCCATAAGAATCCGGAATGACATTAGACACTACAATAAATGGCATGAACAACAAACAATCGAAAAAAATCAAAGCATGAAAGTTGTTAGAAGAGAGAAGAAAAGTTAAGACTAATCAAAACACAATGAACTAGGCAACCATTGATAAACGAGTTGGAATAACAGCTAGAAAGCTGCTTGGAATTAAGCTTAAAAATAGCTACTTGAAATTTTAGAGTCTTGCATTTAAAAAAATTACTCAGTAAGATAAATTCTTCATTTTTTGATCATTTGCTAATTAACGGAGGGAATTTTTTAAATTATCACCATGCATTCACCCTATTTGGTATATTACTTGTTATCAGATTTCATTTCATTCCTTACTTACTTTCACATGCTACGCCCCTGTGTGTCATATAATTCTTAACGACTTTTATGTAATTTTTTTTTAAATACCAGTAAATTTACAGACAGATAGCAGAATAGCTAAAAAATATGTTCAATTACAAATTTTTTTGTTGCAACACTAAAAACTATTGACCTTGAAACAATAACAACTAATAACATTCATACATTTGCATCAAACCATACTTATATGTTTTGTCACAGTTAACATACTCTATATAAATATTTACATACCTGAAATTGTAAAATGAATAAACATGAAATATATTTTTAGAACTAGGACAATTTTTTGTTAATCTTTAGTGATAAACTAATATCTTTTCGTCTAACAAAACCAATTACAACATTTGTTCCAAAGTTTATTGCTTAAAAAGATTTCCTTCAAGAGGGCTTATGCCTTTCAACTTCGCAATATTGTGGTTGCTTATACATTTCTTATCATTTTTCTGGTCTGCACTCATTTCTTCAATTGTCTTTCTTCTTTTTTTAAATTTCGTTTATTCCATCTATACATTTATTCTTTGGCCTATCTTTTTTCTATTCCTCCTAATATTTTCTCCTATTATCCTATCAGTCAAATTGTTTTGGTTTTTCCTTACTAGATATTTGTACCAGTCCAACTGTTTCTTCCCAATTTTTTTCTAGTAAAGGTTTTTGATGTATTTTGTCTAATTTCTTTATTTCTACATTTATCCATTTTAGTCTTCCAAAGATCCTTCTAAGATATATATTTTTATAGCTGTTATTTTTGTTTTGTGTTTTTCTGTAATATTCTGGCTTCACTTGTTTACAATTCATTTCAACAATAATCTCTTTACAATGTCCATTCAAGTAGTTACACATAAGACTGTCAAAAATCTTATTGCTGGTCAACATTATCGACACTAAAATAATGTTTTACAACATTTCTTGAACCTGATTTAAAAACAGCTGCAATAAAACTTTCTCTCCAGATGTCTGGAAATGCCTCAGAAGTGAGGAATGAATTAAAAAATTTATACAATGGCTGAGATAGTGAATATCTACATGTTTTTAAGGGAATATTTGTGAGTCCATTAGGTGCAATCATTATCCTATCAGATAGAGCCACCAGCCTTTCAAAAATATCAGCTAAACTTATGACAGATCAGGGCAGTTAATGTTAATTAGACTGAAAGATTTTTCAGGGGGTTTTGTGTTCACAACTGGATAGACAGTACAAAAGTGAGTATCAAATCAATAAACAATTTGTTGACCATCAGTAGCAATTTAAAACCATTTCTTTGGAATATTATTCCATGTGCTTTTCTTGTTAATGAATTTCCAAAAAAAATTTGATCCTCATTTATAGTAGCAATATAATTTCTGTAGTACTCTTGATTTATTCTTTTACATTGAGTTCTCAGAACAGTGAATGCATAATAATCACTTTCACTATGAGACAGTTAATATTTTTTAAGCTTATTTTTTTCTGTGGCACAAAACATTGAATCCCAAAATTTAAAATATAGAATTCAGAAACAATAATGTTAATTGTAAAATAGACATAATCTGTATTGTAAAAAATATCCCAATTTCTAGAAAATACATAATTGTTCCTATTGGTACCCTGCTAGTTCCCATTTTTAAAATCAAAGTTCTCCAAAGTGATTCTAACATTATCTGAGTCACAAAAAGTGGATCTGGAACATTTCAGTTGATTTTAGTAAAACATTCAGTTATAATTGGTAAACAGAAGATCCAGGAACACATTTCTGCTATTTGGCATATCAATCATTTGAACACAAAACATGTTCAAAGGATTTGACAAACAAGCTACCTGGACACCATTATTAGCATTTGACCACAGCATCAGCACCCTTGATGGATTAAAGTCATCCACTAAGTGAATCTTAGTGCTGCAATATGACTAACAATTTTTTTACACTACCAGTCAATGATCACTGTAAAGATCATCAGAAAATGTTGGTATATTACACTCGCATCACTAGATTTGATCCTAAACATTTACATAGAGCTCACTGATCTTAACGTGGCTGATAATAAGATCTTCCATCAAGTTATGCATTCACTAGAATGCTTGTTCATTTCATGCTGAAAAGATTACCCCATGACTCCTTTACAATCAGAGAGCTATAACAAAAAAAGTTGTTCAAAGTAAGCTTTGATCTTCTTGATGATTGAAGCCAGTAACTGACTTCTTACCAATATCAGCACACCACCTCCTCTGTTTTTGTTGCAAGTTGCAGATTTTATCAGCATGGAATATATTGTAATTGTTACAGCTAAGTTCCTCAGAAAAGATGTCCTTGTTCATTTAGCTCTCTAATATCATATCTTGAACAATTTAACATTAAGTTCAACTCTAAAATCTTGATACAGTCTCCTGTTGGTTTAATGGGATATCAGCTGGTTTTTCTTTGTGTTGTGAGAAGTGATACTTGCTTGGTTGCTCTTTATTAATAATTTAGGTCATGTATTAATCTAATGAGTGGTATAGCTATCATTTTCTTTAACATTCTTAGCTTGATTTTTTGCATTTCAAAACTATTTCTTTCTATGACATTTTTACCAAAAATAAAAGTTTCTCCTCTTGAGCATCCCTAATAGCACACTCTATGAAAGATCTACACTTAAGTGCTTCTAGTTTACCTAAGAATAATATACTTATTTTATTATACATACATTCTCAATCATATAATACTGTTTGTTCTTACATATTTACCTCTAGAAATATAGCTGCTTCGTGGAAATTCATCTCCCATTGATCCATATCTCCGATATCGTCTCTACTGAGACTTGATCTACTTCCCATCTCATCAATCGGGTCTAAAACAGAGCAAAATTAGCAATTAGAAAGCTTGTAAATTTGGAGAAAAATTACGTAGAAACATTGTTTCCAACACTTGCACTATCAGAGATAAAAACCAAGACTACTCACCAGATTCATCTCAAATTTTATTTAACTAGAGATGACATATGATAGGATTATCAACAATAAGACATATCTCTGGTAATATGCAAATATTGAGGTTAATATTTAGTAAACAAATGATTTACATTAGTCACTGATAAGGCTTATCACTAGCGTACTACTTACTTGATGTATTCGAGCCATACGACACATTGTGTATATCTTCTGTAAATCTTTTATAACCGTCGTCATCAGGAGAACCTCTACTCGTGGAAGCCATTAAGACATTCACAGCTGTCAAATACGCCTTTAATTAGATCATACCTATTTACACTTCGATTCGCAGGTTGCATATATTTGAATTATCGCGAAAACAAATTTATATTTATATAAAGACTTATTAAACTTTCATATTAATTTGCAAGAGTAAATTAAAATAACTGATAGGGTAATATTTTAACAAAATATTTTATTGAAATATTTAAAATTACAGAAAGTACTCATACATATGGAATTGTTTATCCATGTAGTAAATTTTAACGCAGTGGGCTTTTTAAAGGCTTTTAATTTTACATAATGTATATGATTGATAAAAATAAACTTATTGTTGTTGAATAATGTTTTATTTAAAATTTAATAACCAAATTCATTAAAAATTAGATGCTAATTTATGCGATACCTACGCAAGAATACACAATTGTATTAATTATTAAAAAAAGAATTTCAAGAAGACATAATGATAATACAAGCAAAAAATTTAATTATTAAAAAACAAAAAAAATCGCAGAAAAATATAAGATCAAATGAAAATTATTATTAGAATGATGTGAAAGAATCAGATACTTAGCAAAAAACACTTACCAACTAAGTACATTTATAAAAACATTCGTTTGAGCGGTATTTTTCATTAAGGAATTTTTCATTAAAAAGAACAAGTGGGAGTAAGATAACCAAGTACTAATTACGTATAATTGGTTTTTAAGCACTACTGTGTTTAAACATAAGCGTAATTCATTTATATGTGATTCAAGTTAAAGATTCCCTTAAGGTTAAATATTCCTTATCTTTTAACTTGTTTTTCATATTAGGTATATGCATACATTTTTGTTATTTTCAAAACAAAACATTAAACTACGTTACGCCAGCAGAAAATTCTTCTTGATAAGATCCAAATAATAGATACTGTCTCTGTATAGATAGATATATAGAAACTATTTATAAAAAAAACTGTGTTTACGCTAAATAGCTGTAGAAATACCTACCTGTTGTGAGAATTGAATCAAATAATATCATTTTATAAGTTCATTTTTTCGTTATAATGATTGATGAATTAATAGAAATTATAACGACTACCTCAGTATATTTAATTAACTATGTAAATTAATTACTACAATTTGT
Source organism: Diabrotica undecimpunctata (assembly GCF_040954645.1). Lineage (NCBI taxonomy): Eukaryota > Metazoa > Arthropoda > Insecta > Coleoptera > Chrysomelidae > Diabrotica > Diabrotica undecimpunctata. Next base: position 141,959,576 of record NC_092809.1, read on the forward strand.
TGTTTTATTGAAAATAGTAATAATGGAATTTATTTTTGAATAAAGTTTAGTAACGTTAAAGTTTAAAGTTTAAAGTTTAGTGAAGATAAGTTACCTGAAGTTAGATAACTTATATATCTATTAAGTGTTACGAGAGTTGCCTATATACAAACGACAAAAGCACAAAAATCTGTTGAATTTGATTTTTTCGGAAAAAGTAAGTTAAATAATTCTTACCATTATTGAACATAATATTTCAATAAATGTATTTAAATTCACAGGTTTACTGTTCACTACACTTAATCACATTCTTAAATTGTTTTCGTAATTTTGTTACGCTTTCTTGTCTCAACAAACTGTTTTTGAAACAGACTTGTTGGTCAATAAATAAATAGTATTGCATGGTCGATAGTTATTTCTATTTTATATACCATTTTCTTTTAAATAAATTGCGATAATCATACCTATAATTGAAGACAAGATTGGATAAAGGTGTGCTATGTTACAAAATTCAGATTTTGAGAAAATTAGGGTTAAAGTTTTTCATTGTAAACTTGTACTTTTATTAGATAAAATCTTCTCTTTATATGGAATATGTTATTGACAAAAAAATTCTGTCTCAACAAAATTTAAAAAAAAAACAGTATATATTACACCTTCATCCACTGTAAAATTATAGAAAAAGTAAAACAACAACTATTGTTTTATGGAAGATTCATGTATAAAGAAAAACTTATCTAACCGGTTGATAAGATATTGCTTAATATAAGAGGTAATAACAGTTTATTGATACTATATTTGTTTTCTAAGATTGGTTCATAGAAATATCGATATTCTGTAACTATATTCTATAAGTTAAGCTGTTCTTGGAGATTTTTTCTTTTTTTTTTTCAGAGATAATTACATATTTCTCCCGACCCGAACTCTATTTCAGTATTCTTATTTTGAAGAATATTTACTTTTCTAAACGGAACTGTTTCGTCATATGATTCCTTATACAAATAGGAACCATACTCTTCTACTCTTATCCATTTAATACCATCTCTAAATCTGATTGTTCCATTTAGTTTATCCTTTTTTCTATTAATAAGTGGAGGTTTTTGTGGTAGATCAGCAAACCTTCTGAAGTGTCATATCGATAACTTGATTTTTTAGGCTAGCCTTTTAAATTATTTTCCGGTGTTTCTGGTATATATACTGTGTCGTATTTTCGTAAAACCTTCTCTATTCTTCCAAAACCTCTCTCACAGCCTAAGTAGGTATGGCCAACCTCAACCTCAACCTCAGGAAATACACACACACACACACACACACACACACATATATATATATATATATATATATATATATATATATATATATATATATATATATATATATATATATATGTATATATATATATAAATATATTGTAAATTTTAGGAATTATTCATGCAATTCATAAAATAATAACCACTGGAGTATACTTACCTAAACTTAATTACAAAAACAGGTAAACTTATCTATGTATATATATATATATATATATATATATATATATATATATATATATATATATATATATATATATATATATATATATATATGTATATATATATATTATATACATAGATAAGTTTACCTGTATATATATATATATATATATATATATATATATATATATATATATATATATATATTATATACATAGATAAGTTTACCTGTTTTTGTAATTAAGTTTAGGTAAGTATACTCCAGTGGTTATTATTTTATGAATTGCATGAATAATTCCTTTTAGGGACTAAATATCAAACTCTTTTGCAGAACGCCAAGAAAACGAGCTGAGTAGTCAGAAGATCTATGCTCGGCGCTGCAAGCCATAGCCAACGGAATGTCCATCAAAGGTGCTGCCAAGCATTATAATATTCCTTGCTCAACGCTAGGTGTTCATCACAGAAGCTTAGAATACAAAATCCCGTAAGAAAACTTGGAAGATCACCGGTGTTGCCTGCAGCACAAGAAAATGATCTTGTCGAAAGAATTCACAGATTAGCTGAGGTAGGTATGCCTATTACAAGCAAGATTCTAATGAAAAGTGTGTTTTCTTACCTTACAACAGATCATATACCAAATCCATTTTCTAAAGAGTCAAATAAAGCTGGTAGAAAATGGCCTGAGTTATTCTGGTGCAGGCATTTAGACGTAGCTAGGTGAAGAGCTCAACAAATGAATATGGCTCGAGCCCAAAAAATGAATAAAACAATCGTCGATGACTTCTTTCATAAATTGAGAGATATCATAGAAAAACTAAACCTATTTAATAAACCTGGTAGCATATATAATATGGACGAAAAAGGATGCAGATTAACAATTATTCATAAGCAAAAAATTGTATTTTCTAAAAGGGGAGCAAAACTGGTACATTTAAACGCATCCGAGCACGGAGAAAACGTGTCAATTTTAGGTTGCGGAAATGCGCTTGGTTAACCTGTACCACCTTTTGTGCTTTTTAAAGGCCAAAAGTTTAAACCTGAATAGTCTGATCACTTGCCCCCTGGCTCAAAAGCTATTGTCACAAATAAAGGTAGCATGATATGCGAAGCATTTGTTTTGTGGCTTGACCATTTCTCTTCATTCAGAAACCCTGGTCCTACCCTATTAATATTTGTCGGAGCTAAAAGTCTACTCGATATTTAAATAGTTGAGGCAGCTAACCGTATGAACATAACTTTATTTTGTCTTCCTAGAAACACGTCACACGAGTTGCAATCTATGGACAAATCAGTGTTTAAAAGCTTTGAGACATTTTGGGACCAAGAAGTCCTACAGTTTTTAACAACATACCCTGGCAAGGCGATTATCAAAATGAGGTTGGAGAAATTTTTACTCCAGTTTGGCTAAAAGCAATGACACCATCAAACATTATCTCCGATTTTGCAGCCACCGGCATTTATCCCTTTAGACCAGACGCTATACCTGAAGCTGCCTTTGCACCAAATTTGATCACTGACAGAGAAAAAGTAGCTCCCAAGATTGATCAGATGTCGTTAGAAGTTCTGGTAAGTCGATACAAGTGGATATCAAGTGCAAGAGAAAACTAATAACAAAAAAAGAAGCGTTTAATTACTGTTTCAAATAGCGAGTCATTATCAGATTTTAGTCTTCACGATGGCTTACTTGACGATGCCTCTAGTGAAGATGAACCTATGGAAAGATCTAAGAGGAACAGCAGCTCTGAAGATGACAGTCGACTAACTCCTGAACTCCTGACTCCAAATGCTTAAACAGTTCTTTTAAAGATACAGAACTGCTGATTACACCGGAAATTAAATTACCCACCGTGAAGAGAAAGCCAGCTTTAATCAGTAAAGCTCGGCAAGTTACCAAAGATTTGTTCGCACCAATATCAAAATTGAATAAACCAACCAAAGTTGTCAAAAAAGCAATGAGCAGTACGACAAAGAAATCAAGTAATGAAGAATCGTGGTATTGTTTTCTTTGTAACATCTGCAGTAAAGAAGATATGCGTTTGTGCATAGTGTGCCATCGTTATGTTCACGAAGCTTATGTAGGACTGACTAAAGATGACAAAGAAAAGTTTACTTGCCCTTAATGTTCTTAAGTTATATTTTTCAGAAATGTTTGTTACGTTTTATTTAATATTACTCAAAATGTTGTTCTAGAAGCGAATGATTCCAATTTCTGCGCACCTCGACAGTTAGTGTGTGTTTCACGGCACTCGTGGCACCCGCTGTGGCCACGCCTATGCTGAAGAAGATATATTATATGACAAGAAGAAACGGCGATTTGAATTAAGTAAAGTAGGTAAGTATTTCTTTCAACAGTGTTGATGAATTTTTCCGTTGCACTTTGTTAATTGTTTCGCGCTTGTTTGCATGCATCTGAGATCGAGCAAATACTCGAACAAGATATTTTATGAAGACAATTTTTTGTCCTTCCATGTTCTTTATTACATTTGGTCTTGGAAATTAAAAAAATGCTTAATTTGGTGAATTTTTCTTTATTTTACAAATATCGCGAAGGCACAAATCTCAAAAAATAACCACTTAACAACAAAACTTAATATATAGATACAACCAAAATTTTATACATACAACAGTTCAAAAAAAGAAAAACAAAATTAACTAAAACATTATGTACTTTACTTATACACTGGTTTGTAGTTTTTTAATCAACTAAAACTAACTTGGTTTCCCCTTTACAACAATATTGTCATAAACGTGCAGTAAGCCACTTTTGATATATTTTTTGGGGAACATGCATACAATCGTCCAAAAATCACGCAGCTTCCTACAAATGAGGCGCAATCCCACCTGTATCGCCAGATTCTACATACTACAAAACTGTTTTACAGTCGCTTCTTCAAAAACCACTGCGATTTTTAAATTGGTAATGGAGAATGCCATTTTGCGTCGCCAATACCCTTTCCTGGCATATACTGAAGCAGTAGGTCGCAATTTTTTTTTATTCTATGACACCATTAAATCGAGTAAATGTAAATAAACAAGAAAATATTTGTTGATTATAGTTACAAGTACAAATCACTAGTGTCATAAGTAAAATTAAAACAACAAATTCAATGTTAAACTACAATGAAAGGGAAAAACCCTTGAATATAGTAGGTATTTAGTAATTTCAGTAGATTGTCAAAAGGACTTAACACTGTGGAACTAGCACAACTCCCGAAGGCACTAAATGCCTGCAGAATTGACTATAGATATTTGCGATCCATTTAAAATATTTACAAAAACATATCATACTAAAGAATTTCGGCCATTCTGGATCATTTTGCTCAATTTGCACTACATGAGCCGTTATATTTTGTAGAAGTGTAGAAGAGCGAAAACCACGACGAAGGTCCGCAATCAGATGATTTGATCAGATTGCAAGAATCTGCAAGAGATCATTACAAGAATTAATAGAAATGACCGGAGACAAATCTGAATATGACATCATGACAACCACTACAATGGTTCCGTATGGTACAAATGGTATGGTAGTGGTACAAATGACTGAAGGACATTTTTTTAGCTTTAGCTAAGTGCTTTTTTACTTGAAGAATCGGGCAGTCCAGTTATCGTTATTATCATTGAGCCCTCGTCATATTCTCGTAATTTATGTCCCTTGTACTATTTTATTGTCATTCCTTCTAGATCTTCTGTAGACTTGTTTTAGGTCTTCAGAGAACAGTTCGTTTTTTTTCTGATTTGTCATCAATTAATTGAATTAATGCGCATTTGAATAAAGCGTTCGAAGTAGCATAAGGATTAACATCGATAGAGTCAGATTGAAAAATTCGAAGTAACGTAATAATAAACATCGATAAAGAAAGATTGAATTATTCACGATGACGATGTTCTTCTTAACATAATGGCATGTGAAAGATAAAATAATGCTTAAAGAACTTTATAAAAGTAAATATTGATCGGTAAATCAAATGTTGTTTATCGCCGATGTATTAAGTACAAAATAAGCTTAAGATTTTATTACACATTTCAATTAGTTTAAAAACGGTATTCAATTTCTAAGTAAGATGCTGTAGAACATTTTGGAAATCTGTATTTTAGAATAAAATCAAACTATATCTGATATCTACCAAAAAATTTGGGCCAAACGATAAATCTAAAGGCACCAATATCGAAATCGCGTTTTTTAGTACTTAAAGGCTACTGTTTGTTTTTTAAGATAATAAAACGATCTATTTAATTACGATATGCCCAACAAATTTAAGCTACTTCTAAGTTTGTTGCCGTATTTACCTTCTTTTCACAACTTTAATAGTTCTAACAGTCTACAACTGTCGTTTGCTACCTATTAGTACAAAAATATCCTAACTTATAATTATTCAAAAGGTTCGGCACTTGTTCCAGTGCGTAAAGAAATTTCAGTCTACGTTTTGCACTCAAATCTATTGTATTATACTTTTAGTTCATGATACAACATTCTACGCGTAAAAAATTGTCTCAAAGTTCGACCAACTACATTTTTCTTCTTTTAACAAGATGCTACCATTTTACTGAACTACAGAATGCATTTCTACGTCTATAATTAAGTAAATTCTTTGAGTTTTTTGTGTTTTAATATAATGGAGTATTGTCCGAATACCACGAGTGAAAATCCTACCAAATTAATCTGGTTAAAGGAAACGACCATATTCAACATTGACCTTTCTGTCGTGGCTAGTTTGTTCATATTTGCCTTGGTTAGTGTCCAGGTTTAACATCCATATGTCATGATAGGAAGGATGCACTGGTTAAACTCTTTGCTCCTCAAGTATTGAGGTATTTGGCGGTTTTCAAGTATTCAACTGAGATTTCCAAATCCTGCCCACACGAGTCTTGTTCTTCTAGTGATTTTCAAACTTTGGTTTTCTCTGTCAGGTTTCAGAATTTGGTCTAGGTAGATATATTCTTGGACTTTTACTATCTCTTTGACATATATAGTTATACGTCTGGGGTTTTTGTTTTTGTCATTAGGAGCTGTTTGCGAGTTCTTCCACCTTAGTTTGCAGTTCCTCGAATGTGCTCCCTATAATTACGATGTTGTTAGAGATTCTGAAGAGGTTTAACTTGTTGCCATTAACGTTGATGTCATCTGTTGGCCAATTTTTAGTTTTAAAGACGTTTTTTAGGGCTAGATTAAAGAACTTTTATATATTACGATATTCGCCTTGTCGAACTCCTCCCTTAATAATAATGGGATTTGTTTTTTTGTCAAGTTGTATTATCATAGTTGCATTTTCATGTATATATCATTTTTAATCTGTTTCTATTTCGAATTACTCTATATTTGGCAGCAATTCCATTTTTACTATTTTTCTTTTAACATTTTCATTGGTTGGTTCATTAGGCTGGCTTTGTGAGCTGTACAAGGTTGTGTAGAAGTCTTTAACTATCTTTGTTATTTTATATTTGTCCTTTTCTTCCTTATTATCGGTGTGTTTAATTTTGATAATTTTCTGAATACCCAGGATTGGTCTCAGACATTTTAAGTCTCTATTAGTTTATTTGAATAGCTCTATTAAGTTCTCGTTCCATTTTTTTATTTCACATTTTAGTTCTTTTTCACTAGTAGCAGTCTTTTTTTCTTCCTTAGTTGCTTATTTTGTCTTCTTCATATCTTCTTTTATTTGCAACCTGTAGTCTGGCTTCGATAAAGTTTTTATTTATACTTTTGTGAACGTCATCCATTTCGTCCAAATTATGTGGAGGATCTAATTTCTTCTCCATTTCTTCTTACTTTGAATGCACTATCCGCATTATTTAAAGATCCTTTTTCTTCTTCTTATTTTTTCTTTCTGTTACCTACTTGTTCAGAAAGTCGATTTTTTTCCATTCTGTTTATATGATTGATCTGGTTCTACACGACAAATATAACCTATTTCAAATTGTCATTGTGATTTACTCCCATGAAATATAGTACATAATATAGGTAGACGTGCCACAAGAAAATATTTTTAAAACTTATTCCAATAAATTCTCTTCTTGCTTCAGCTAAATCCTTGTTTCGATTCTTGATAGAAATACATCACGTCTTTATTTTTAACATTGTTTGGCGTGTTGCTCTAAATTTTTTTTCTTTTCATTTTGCATATTGATCTGTTTGTTAGTAATATGCCGTTAGCAGATTGTTTTACGTCAACCGGGGATTCAAAAAATAAGAAACCCTGCCTTAATTTCGATAGCTGCATCTATAAAATAATATAGACAAAGAGACCTAAAAACTAAAATTTGTAAAATTCTCGTCTACAAGATTAGCCTAAAATGATTTAAATTGCCGCTAAACGTACGTTTTACATTACAATTTATGTTTCGGGCGATACAGGTAAGATTGGTAAAATCGTACTCTATTCAAAATAACATGTAACTGAGCTCGATATATTCTATAGTTAAAAACAAAATAAAAAAAAAACAAAAAAGTCGATAAACTTAATTAACGCTTAAAATTATGCAGAGGTGGCACCGCTATATATTTAAAAGGTGAATTCCCACCTATATTCGTTACATTTTATAACAATAACGAGTTCAACGATAAAAAACAATGTTTTAAACAAGTACCTACAATAAAAATCGTGCACCATATACTTGACATAGCTTGTTATTAAGCCAGATCTCGAATTTACAGTTGTTGTAGGAAGTACGGGGGGTTTTCTTGTAAAAAGCAATTGTGAAATCAACTATTTGGTTATATATTAGTTGATAGTAGCATACATCTTAATAACTGAATAAAATACAATAACAAAGGACTTATATTTAAAAATGCGTGCCATTTTTGCCTATAAAATCTTCAGTTAGTTGTTTTTTGGTGATCACAATATTTATAACATGACGTCACCGTTTTATTTGTGAGGTTAGGTCGAAGTTTTGAACTGAAACCAATCGAATATACTATATAATCTGTTTTAAACTTTTTTATGCATTTGTATTTGCAAATAGTATATTTTTGTTCTTTTTAAAAATTTGATCTTTAGATAGTCTGAAATAATGTTTTATCGTTTTTTTGTACATTTTCAACATTTAAAATTATTGTTTGCCTAAAAAACCCGTTCTACTTCATACTAACACCTTTTCGAGTGATCGGCCTATACGAGGTCATGTCAAAAAGTATACATCGTTTCGGTTTTTGACTGCCCCGTCAAAAATATGGCAACGTTCAGTCTCCTTAATGACGTAGGCCTTTTCGATATAAACATTTACCTATATATCTTAACAACAACAACATTTTGAGCACCGTTTCCAATCATTGCTATAACACTTCGTCGCCATCATTATACCGGGTGTCCCGAAAAAGTAAATATCTTTGGCGTAGCTGAATGTTGCTTCAGGTATATTACTTTTTGGCGGGATAATGGTTTAGAGAGGAAAATAAAGCAAATTCGTCCGAGTATGCTAATTGTGACTTAATGGAGACTAAGCTAACGAGTATTAGCTCAATTATATAAAAAATACAAATAAAATATGGTGAATTTTGGCAAGCGAATCTCTCGTTAATTATAAGAAAAGCTAACCTTACAAATCGCTCATTAAAAAGACCCTCACGTCCAAAACAAGCACAAATATTATTACAACTTTTTTTTTTCAATACGCAAAAGATTGGTTTATCATGTAAATTTGCCAAAATACAAAGAATAATAAAGCAACAAATGCTTGCCAGGAGTTTTACATATTCACACATGTTTGCTTTATATTCCTTTTTAAACCGAATCGTATATTCATCGTTCTATATGTCAAGTAATTATACATATCTTGTAACATTTTGCCTAAAAATAATCATTTAAAACAGCAACGGACAAAATTTAAACGTACAGATACTCTTGTCCTTAGCATGGACATATTTGGAAGAATTTAGAATTTCACATTTTGTAGTACCTAATCTCAACATAGTACAGCCCAATATTATTTAAAAAAAATTATAAAATGCGTATACGTGAAAATGCTTAAAAGTAAATCAAAAGTATCTACTATATACAAAAAATATTTTTACTTTTTTACTGGACTGTCTACATATTACGATTTTAGTTATTTCAATAGTTTTAAACATATTTTGTTTTCAGCCTCAGAGAAATCTATAATTTAAGTACAATCAATGTCTTGATTTGGTCGTCGGTTTACTAAGTGTATGCCAAAATGTCAAAAAATTACTTGGCAGAATGAGATTTGACAGATGACGTATGACATGCGATATAAATATTACGAATGAAATATACCAAACGGCGTAATGTTGCCCATGCATGTACATGTTTTTTTTGAAAAAAAAAAAATGTAAAATCGTAGTTTATAATAATAATAAATAACATTATTGATAATAATTGTTTAAGCAGCTGCTAGGTAGATGTCTATACTTGCGCACATGCCATCAAAAATCATTATTTTCTGTCTAACTTAACATTATTTCTAAAATATAAACAAAATTTCCGATCGTACGATATATTTTAGCATACACTTAGTTTTAGTTCAAAAAATTGTATTATTGAACATTTCAGGACTGTCAATCAATTTTTGTAAGTTACAGGTACCTGAGCAGGATTTGTTATAATCATATATACAAATAAATAACACAATGTGTCACATTACTAATCTCTGTGTCTCCCTTACCGAGTTATTTAATCTATTTTCCATTCCAGTGTTTACTATCTTTTTCTTTCCTCCCTTTTCTCTTGTATTCTTATGGTTTTTACCAACGTATATCCCTATTCAATTTATATATTTTTTTGTTTACTTCACTTTTGTCACATCTTATACTTTTTTTTCGATTTATATTTTTTATATCTAATATGTATCTTTCTTTTTATATTTACTGTTTTATTTATATATAGGTACAAGATACATTTCTATATACAGTCTACAATGTACCAACCAATTAATTTTTATGATATCTACTGTTATTTGAGAGAAAATCTCTATGAAAGAATAGTTCCAAAGACTGACATAACCGTCCTATCCAAAACAAAATCGAAATATAGACGTATAAATCCGCTATGGTCGATAATGAAATTTCGGAAGTTTAAGATCTTAAGATAATTATCGAATCTAGAATTTATGTTTTAATGAAATTCAAGTCGGAGGTCGTTTTTTCAATAATCTTTTCGGAGATAAGATAAAATAATTAATGAATAATGTAACCGTCATGTTTGAAGTAGGTATAATTAAAATATATACGTTAAAATTCGCCACAACAATGAAGTGTGTAATATTTAAGATATCAATCTTAAAACAGTTGTTGTCGAATCTAGAATTTACATTTCGATACGAAAAATCTGTCATCATAAATAGAAAAATAGGTACAACGTCTAATATAACCGTTGCGTTTAAAATATAATTGAAATAAACGTAAAAATCCGTCACGATCGACAATAAAGCTTTTGATATTTAAGATCTTAAAACAATTCAAATCAAGAATTTGCGTAAGCAAAGAATTAAGTAAAAGTAATTAGAGTAAGCTCTATGCCAATAACTTATTTGTAGATGAACTCTATGTTGGCTATCGTTTTATCAATGTACATTTCGTCGTACGTCGAACATAAACTCTCAAATTAAAGAGAAAATCTGATATTATATGGAAAATTAGTCCCGAATAATATAAGCACGAATAATAATATAAAATATATTTGATATATAGACGTATAAATCCGTCATAGTCAACAAAGAAATTTTTAGTATTTAAGATATCTATATTGTAGAATTTAGAATTCCTTTCGATGAACTCTGCATCGGTAAGCATTTGATCGATGGAATCTAAGTTGGGCATCTTCGTGTCAGTGAATGATAAACTAGTTTTCGATGAACTTTTCTTCGAAGAAACCATAATTTTAACCTATTATAGTCAGTTTTACATTTAAATTGCATATTAAATAAAAAATATTAACCAAAAACTTTACAAAGTCACAGAAATTAGTAGTGTGGAACAAGCTTAAGTTACTTTGATATTATATCTTTAACAACACCGAACCCTCTCATTTTTGTAGTGCAGTTTACTATTTGTAGTTATTCACAATATACAGTAACAATAAAATATGTATTTGTTAACAAAATTCTTAACTGGTCAGCGTGTATTATAAATATTTTGGTACCTGATAATATTTATTGCAACTAGAATGAACTGGTATATAACCATCTTCAAGATATACGGATATATCTGTAAAAATATAGAATGAAATGGTAATATTCTTAGTCGCAGACTTATTTCTATTGTTGAGTTATCAAAATTCTTTTGAAAATTGTCTAAAAAGGGAACCAATATAAAATTGTCACATAAAAGTTTTAAATCACAATAGAAATTGACTTGCTCTTAGAATATTACTTCAATATTATATATTTAACTCCATGATAGCCGTTGATTTTGTTGTTAGTTCTTTAGAAATAACTATATTTTAAACTTTTAATTAAACATATTTTTCTATTAATAAGATTTTTCGCTAACACTACCCCCTGACAACCAGATACAACTTGAGAGACTATAACAGATTGACAAAGCACAACTTTTTCATAGGTGCCAGAACATACAGGATTGTTTTCCTCAAAATATCAAATAATTTTTATGTAAAGTAAGCGATGGCATGTCTGTACCAGCGATAAAATGTCGTTGAAGAAGCCAACCAGGTCAACTAGTTCGTCCTCCTGGTGCATGACTTGTTGCACATCTCAAATTCACGCAGTCACTCAGTTCCCCCGTTTACTAATTGATGATTAATCTATCACCAGCATTTGGAAATTCACGGATCCAGGTAATGGATTGACAAAATGTTATAAAATAGGCTAAACTATTTTAGAAAGGCCGTACCTATAACTACATCAAAGAAAAGGGGTAGGTTCTTTGACATTTCAGAACTGGTTAGACGTTCCTAGTATAATTTTTCAAATAACTAAAAATTCATAACAATTTCTGCAACAAAATCAACCTACCATAGGTTATAACATCTTTTTCATACATTTCGAAAAGAAATTTTAATGTAGGTGAAAATACTGTACACATATTTTTAAATAAAACTTACTAGAGACAGTACACACAGTTGGAGTGCTAATAATGTAGCAATCGGTATTGCTAGTTAGTTGCTAAACGGGAATATTGGAAGAAATTAATGTACAAATATGTTTGTAATTTTAACTTGTTTCAAATTTGGAAAAAACATTTAAGGTTTTATGTTTTTTAAAGTTTAAGGATGAGAAGTCTATATGGGACAAACAGGAGGATGTTCGAAAAACATAATTTTTGAACTTTTATTTTTTAATCTTAATGTAAAAAATGCAAGAATATATCGCCAAGTTATACGCTATCAGTAATTTTAAATGAAATGCGTAAATAACTGGTGATAACGACAATATATTGTTTTATAAATTAATCTTGTTATTCTCGTTTAGCAATAACTGTTAAAGATCACATTAAATTACAACAGACAGCTCGGTAAGGCAAGTTTCCATGTCTCGGAAATGTCGCTTTCGTTTTTTCCCTGACTTCCTTTTGGAGATTTAAAAAATCTTCGTTTTTTCCATATTTGCTTTCGTAAATTTCCAAGCCTTGTTCTTCGTCCACGTTCTCATTTTTCTCGTTCACTACTTCTTCCGTCTGCGTATCTTCCGGTTTCAAATCTTCCCAGTATTCGAGAAGATCCTCGCTGCTTCCCTCTCTGGATTTGGCATCTTCTGTAGTGAAGAGAGTTACCTCATCTTCTTCGTCATCGGCACTAGCACTTAGTTCATTAGACAGTAAGTTTCCGCACACTTCGGTGTCACTGTTAGTGTCACTATCGCAAAACTCTTTGTATATCGTCATCGGGCTTTTGAAAATTTCGACTTCAGGCGTGGTTTCCCGAGTCCGGCACATCCACTCTTTCACAGCCTCCGTGATGGGGTAGAGACTTTTCGGTTCTTTGGGCGCGTCATCGGGCTTCTCGTGGCGAGGGTCTAGAAAAACGTCTGGCGATTCTGAAGCAGGTAATGGTTCATTAGTTTGTTTACTTTCTAATAATTGTTCGTCACTTACCGGGTCCGCTTTGTACAGAGGAATTTTGGTAAAGTCCGGCGTTTTCAAAAAACCTGTGGCCTCTGTTCTCCCACTTATCGGTATCTTACTGAACACTGACTTGAAGAAACCATCTTCCTCGGCAATATTGAGGGATCTCATTTTACCCTCTAGGTTACTGTACATTCCTTTTTGGATCATCTTATCTAGCTCGACTGAAATCTCGTCATTCGTTTTGTCGGACTCTATCGATAGATTCGCATCTAATAAAATATCGTATGCATCTTCAGTAACACTTAATGTCGTTGTCGAACTGGACAAACTTGAATCAGCAACAGTCTTCGGGGTTTTCTTCTTTTTCTTTTTTATCTTCTTCTCATCCGTATCATCAGAAGGCACGGGTTTCATCACTATAGGTTCAACTGTTTCGATTTTGATTTCTGGAGCCTCTTTAGGTTTATCAACCTTCTTTACAACTTTTTTAATTGGTGTTTTTGGTTCCTCACATTTATCAGACAAATCTATATCTGTAATTATCACTCTTTTGGGTTGAGTTTTTTGTGAGTTCTTCTTAGATTTCTTCTTCAACATTTTAACGTCTTCAGCTACATTATCAATAGTTTCAGTCTCAGGTTTAACCACAGTAGTAATAGGAGTAATATCGTTTTCTATTACTACTTCTGCCGATACTTCTTGAATTTCTTCCGGCAATGTTTCTTCTTTATTGATAATTTCGCTTTCGATATCTGTAACAGATCTAATATCTGGCACTAGACTGTTGTTCTGAATACTGTTTGATTCTGTTTGTGCTATATTGCTAATGATTTCCCCAATTTTCCCTTCGTTTATTTCAACCGTTAGAGTTTCTTCCATTCGAGCTGAAGGGATCTCTTCTATTCGACTTGAAGGGATAACATCAACGAGCAAATTCACGTCGTAGCTCTGAAATTGATCGTCTTTATCCTCTTCTATCGGTGTATTATCTTCAACTACAAAATCGTTGTCTTCTGTTTCAGTTTCAGCGGTTTTGTTCTTCCGTTTTTTTCGACTGGAAACAGAAATCCATTGATCTGGAATTTTTGTCAGGTTTGTTCTAGCCGGTGAAATGAGTGGAGGTTTATTGGGAGATTCAGTTTTCTTAGAATTTTCAATAGTTTTAATTGTCTCAGACACAGGCTTTATGTTTTGTTTCAATTCTCCGTTCATTGGAACCCTTTGGGTATATTTCGGACTTCTAGGAGTTCCGTTTTGATGCCATTTATTGTTATTATTTTGGTAGTTTTTCCAATTTTTCCTGAACCTTTCCGGACTCTCCCTTATAAATTTAAGATCAGGCTTTTCCTCGAGTAGGCTATCGTTTGCGATATGTTTATTTTCGTTAGCTTCGAAACCGTTGTGGATATTTATATCACCGTTTTGCCTTTGAGGCGAACTTCTGGGACTATTATAATAGTTTCTTTTAAAATTAGATCGGTATTTTTGGTTATTTTTAAATATTCTCTTCTTCGTGCTAAGTTCTACATCAGTAACTTTACTTTTATCTTCGTCATTTTCTTCTTGTTCTTTTGCTGCTACTTCCAGTTTCGAGACGATTGTGGCAATATCGATAGTTTTTCCTGGAGTACTTTTCTCTACTACTTTTTCGATTTTTACAGGAATATCGGCTTTGGCAGTATTGGTATCGATAACACAGGCTTTTTGGTCGTTTGCTGTAACCTCTTTAGCTTCTTTGTTTTTTTCGGTAGTCTCTTCATTTCTTGGTGGCGTAGGAACAAAATTAATAAAGTTTGGAAACATCTTTGGATCTGGAGGTAAGAAGTTAATGGGTATGCCTCCTGGAGGTATAAATGCTGGGTTGATTTGTCCGTTGAATGGCACCACCGGTATAGGCATAAAGTTTGGAGGTACTTTGATGAATTGTACTGGACTTAGAGGTATTTCTGGCGTTCTGAAGGCTCTTGGTACAAATTCTTCGGCGTCCGGTTTCAAATCGTATTTTGTAGATTTTAGGTTCTCTGTACAAGTTTTAACTTCTTCAGGAGACCCGTTTACAATAATTACAGGTTCTGCATTATCGGTTTTTTCGCTTTCTGTAGGTTTTTCCTCCGTATGGCCATTCATTTTGGGTGTTTCCTCCGTTGGACATTTTATGGAATTGGGTTTCGGTTCTGGGTTTGCGTTTGATGCTTCTACAGATGTATTTGTCGGTTTTTCTGTAGGTTCTACAGGTTTTATCGTAGGGTTTTCTACAGGTTTGGGTTGTGTAGGTTCCGGATCTTCATCTTCGCTACATTCAGTGCTGTCCTGGTTATTTGTTTGAGATTTCGAGGTCTTTCGACGCCTGCGTTTCTTAATTTTTCGAGTTTGATCTGTTGGATATTCGCGTACTTCAATTTCTGAAATAAAAAAATAAATGAGTCAGTAAAACAGTAAATCATAAATAAATATAATATATGTTAGAATATTATAACAATAAAATATATTTTTTAGAAGCATTAATTTGTCCATACCAGAATGTATCTTTGCAGATAATATAAATTTATGGAATAAGGAATTGTGGAGTCAGGGTTATACAATTGAATAAAAATAAGGGGCGTAGGAAATTTCGACACTAAGCAGGTAGCGACTAAAATTTAATGGCAATTTTCGACACCAGCCCCAATTCCCGTTTTTATCTTACAGGTATATTCGACACCAAATAAATATAGCTGCGACATAAATAAAATACCATAATTAATTAATTTATTTATTTTAGTAAAAGTAATGTGCATTTTATTTCTTTATAACTGTAATAATATCTAAATATAATACAACTAGTACCTAATTTTTGTACATTTTACCGTTAATATACTTGTATACAATGATTTATTTGCTATTATAGGAATGATAAGATACAGCTTTTATAAAATCTAACCTACGTATTTGTTGGGATCGTAGTTTATCCATCATTTTCTCCAAAAATGCCAATTTAGCCTTAACAGTAGTATCTTTGATTTTTGCTGGTATATGTAAACTATTTATTTTGACATAAGTGTCTACTTGAAATTCTTTTAACTTTTCAATAAAAATAAAAATAGAAGGATGTGTTGAATAAAA
This sequence comes from Diabrotica undecimpunctata, assembly GCF_040954645.1. Classification (NCBI taxonomy): domain Eukaryota; kingdom Metazoa; phylum Arthropoda; class Insecta; order Coleoptera; family Chrysomelidae; genus Diabrotica; species Diabrotica undecimpunctata. Next base: position 141,976,109 of record NC_092809.1, read on the forward strand.
AGAAGAATTAAATCTCGAATGAAAGGATTCACAGGCATTTGTGGTCCTCGCAATAGACGGATTCTGATTAGACCATTATGTGTGGTGGAAATAGAGCGCTATCGAAAATGTAATTTTCCAGTAAATAATCTGCATATATATCAAGTGTATAAATATTTGTAAATTTTTGTATGTCATTGACAATTTGTCCTTTAACAAACAGTATGCTAAAGGAACATAATGTCCATTTTCCAAGCCATGTATAGTAAATAATTGTAGAAAATATTTGGTACTGTATGAAAATGTACCATCCATATACAAAGTTTTTAATTTACACAACAAACGAATATTTGTCTCGCATGAAAAAACAATTACATTTAATTCAGGATGATTTAAAAACAAAAAACTTTCATTGCGACAGGTTTTAGGAGAATAATTACTAACCGCGTTATGGACTTCTGATATGCTTCTTGGTAACGGACCTGGTAACAGTTTACGACGACAGTTGTAAATGTTCTTTCTTATGCTAGCTATGTCAGGAACTGTTAGCAAATTGGCATCACGCTTAGCAACAGCAGTTCTTGTAATTTTGGCAGGCTTTTCCGATATGTCCTCTTGGGCTTTTCTTTTACATGCATTGGTTACCATCTTTACTTCAAGCTTTTTTGGATCGGCTTCATGATTATGTACCAAATCACTTCTTGTGATGGTGAGGTCCTCACAGCCTATTGTAAACACTTTTGCGGAACACTTAGTGTTTCTTTGGATGCAGCGCCAAAATATCTCGCCGCTTTTTAACACTTTTTGTTTCGAGAACGAATGATGCTCCACCACTAATAAATCTCGACCACGGGAACTTTTTATCAAACTCATTTTTTAAATATCCGTATACGTGCACAAGTCAACGTCAAACAAGAAATAAATTACAACTGAAATAATTTAGTCACAAGTACATAAGTGCCACGCCCCCCGCCGGCCGTGACAATAAATATTGGGAAAACCCGCTTGTCCTGCTTGGGTGCAAATGTCCATCGCCGCTAATTACCTACCTACCTGCGGTGTCGAAATTTCCTATAATAAAATTTGACCCTTCGATTACCCCAGGTACAAAGACAATTTGGTGTCGAAAGTTCGCCCGCCGAAAATAAGACTATGCTCAATTTGAAAATTATCGATATCACTGTTTTTACGGTATAGCTAATAATCTCGAAGGTAATGTGACAAAGAATACCGTACATAACGTACCTACACAATTGTTGAATTGCTTCAAACTAATAGCGAGAAAAGCAATATTAACCTTCACCGGAAGGACATTTTGTAAGGAAAGTTTGTTAAAATAAACAGGTTAGAAATGCTTTTCAGGCGTTCACTGAAGGTTTTATTTCGCTAGCACGCTATACAATAGTAATCTAAGCTATAACACAAACATTTAAAGCTAAATATCTTAGTAACTGATTTTGGTATACGAAGTAGTTTATAAAACTTAAAGAACAATTAAAGTTCTTTCTAATAACGTCCTAATACATAATGATGATCCTTTTAGAAAAGTTAAGAAATTTTTAAGTCGGCGTTTTGAATCACCTTGTATATTAAATATTATTCTATTCACAAATTGTTAAAAATTCATTAAAAAAGACAATATTAAAAAAATTTGTAGAACAAAATTAGATTTTTACCAACCTAGGGAATGGCAGGTTTTAGGAAAAACTTTGGCACTAACGACCACCTGTGCTGCATAAAAGAGAATATAGAAAACTTCATCGAATACAACCGACCCTTCTGTTTCTGGTCCTGGCTTTCGTAGACTTTCGCCAAGTATTTATTACGATAGAAATTAACAGAGTAATAAGAGTTTTGGAGGAAAGTCGCATAGATTATCGGTACTTCAAACTGATTGCGAATATATACGATAATGTAACCATGACCGTAAAACTATAAAAATATACAAACTGTATAAAAATCAAAAGAGGAATCAGACAAGACGACATGTTAGCTCCCAAACTTTTTAAAGCAATTCTGGAACATGCTTTCAAAAAATTGGAGTGGGACGTCAAAAGAATTAATGTCGAAAGCGAAATGCTCTCCCACCTACGATTTGCAGACGACACAGATAACTATGCTTACTGAGTTAGCCGCCTGTAAGAAAGTTGGTTTAAATATCAATTTTAGAAAGACACATTACATGTGTTTGGTATGATTAGTTAATAAATATAATTACTAAGCTCATGAAATCCAAATTGCCAGTGACAACTAAACTGCTGAAATGCAAAGAAGAATTACTTAAGCATGGGCTGCATATAAAGTCCTATCAGACATCTTCAAGAGCAACATGCCAAATTATTTGAAAAAGAAACGCGGGGAATTGGCTACAGGAAGCTCACCCACAGTTCCTGGGGAGTTGTCTGTCTCCCATCGGATGCGTCCCCAGGTGGTGGATAAGGGAACGCCCTAACCGGTCATAGGTCCGGTGGGTAGTTGGGAAATAAAAATACCAACCGCGAACCAAAATAGACCAAGGTAGGGCAACCCTAACAGAAGAGTGCCTGGTCCCCCAGGTTATAGGTTGGGCTACAGGCTGGCAACCTCTTCCTGTAAAAAAACGATATGTTACGGAACCTCAGGAAATATAAGCTGGACGGAACTCACGACGACGACTCTTCAAACGAAAAATGGAACTGAGATTAGGAACATGGAATACCCTAACCCTGTACCGAACTGGAGCACTCATATCTTTACTAGACATAGTGAACACATACAAAGTAGATGGTGGACGGGAACTGGCACTCTTGACAAGAAGACTCATTCCATATATTATAGCTGCAATGAAAGCCAACACATAGATGGGGTGGGATTTATTGTAAACCGTAAAACAAAAGGCCTAATTATTGACTTTAAAGTCTACAGTCAAAGAATGTGCTATTTGCACTTGTAGAGCAAGCCTACAGGAGATGTTCCAGAAATGACATTAAGATTGTATTAGGTGACATGAATGCAAGAATAGGACGAGGACAAGTTTTCACGTCCACGATAGGAAAGCATAGGCTATACAACATCAGTAGCGATAATGGATTCTTCTTCTTCTTCTTCTTCCTTTGTCCTATCCGTTTCGGACGTTGGCTATTAACAAGGCTATTTTAACTTTGTTTACGGCACCTCTGAACAGTTCGGTCGATGTTAGTCCGAACCATTGTCGCAGGTTATGCATCCATGAGTGTCGTCTTCTTCCCGGCCCTCTCCTACTGTCGATTCTTCCTTGGACTATTAGATTAGATAATGGATTACGACTGATAAACTTAGCAGCAGCACTCAATATGATAGTCGTTGGCACCTACTTTGAACACATGAACATACATAAGATAACCTGGACCTCTCCTGATGCAAGAACAACGAGTCAGATTGATCACATCTTAATAGATTCAACGCATGGGATAGACGTAATAAACTGCAGAAGTTATAGAGACGCAAACATAGACTCAGATTATTGCCTAGTGATCTCAACATTGAGGGCTAGAATTTCAAACACCAGTAAAGAAAATAAAATGGATACAAAAAATGGAATGTGCAAAAGCTGAGAGATGCGACAATTGCAGAACGGTACTCGGAAAACATCACCAACAAGCTAAGGAATCAAAATGTAAATGAAGAAGACCAGACAGGTATAGACTCCTAATGGATCAGAATAAAGGAAGATATTGAAATAGGAGCGAAAGATGAAATAAGAACAGAAATTTGTGCCCGTAAAAATCATTGGTTTGACGATGAATGCAAGAATGCAACAAAAGAAAAAAATTAAGCCTACAGAAAGATGCTTATACGACAAACTAGAATAACTGTAGAGTAGAGAAGAAAAGAGGATACACAAAAAAAAACCAAACCACCTAAATACGGAACTTAAATATATAGAAAACCTTAATCGAAGAGAAAGAATTGAGTAGATGGGTGGAATACTTTAACCAGGCACTTAATATGGAGGAAGAAGAAGAAAACCTGGAAGACGAAAGATAAGAGGTAAGGGGAGCAGACGAGAGGGAAGAGGAACCAACGATTCTTGAAGTTAAAGATGCAGTTAAAAAACTAGCCAGAAATAAATCACCCGGAATAGATAATATCCCAGCTGAACTATATAAAGAAGGTGACCATCATACCATTATGGCATTACAGCAGCTTATGAAAGAAATGTGGACACAGAAATCCCTCCCCAATGATTGGAATATTGGAATACTTTGCACCATACACAAAAAAGGGGATATATTTGATTGCTTTAACCACAGAGGAATTATGCTTCTAAGTGCAGCGTATAAAATATTTTCCACAGTACTATGTCACCGTATGGCACCATATGCAGAACGGATAGTAGGAAAATACCAGGCTAGTTTCAGAGGTGGTAAATCTATAATTCATCAGATTGCAACCTTGAAAAAAATTTTGGAAAAAACACTGGAATATAGCATTGATACTCATCACATATTTATAGACTACAAAGCAGCCTACGACTCTGTGAATAAAAGAGAAATGTTCAAAGCAATGAAAGAGCTAGGAATACCAAATCAGCTGGTTAATTAAACAAAACTAACTCTTGAATGTAGAGTACGAATTCAGGGGGAACTTTCTGAACCTTTTAAAACAAATAATGGGCTGCGCCAGGGAAACACTCTGTCCTGTATACTGTTCAATTTGGAGAAATTTTGAGAGAACGGAAAACGCTGTACGACAGGTGTATGTAGCATTAAAAGAATCAGCTACAAAAATGGGTCTAATAATAAACACCAACAAAACGAAGTATATGAAAAAAAAGCACGCAACCACAAATCCTACTACCACTTGTTATATAAAACGACGCCATCGAAGCAGCGAATGAATTTGTATACCTGGGAGCGCTTCTTAACACTGAAAATAATACCACCGCAGAGATAAACCGCAGAATTTGCACGGCCAACAGATGCTATTTTGAGCTCAATCTCCTCCTTAAATCCACAATTATATCGAGAAATACACAAATAACACTCTACAAAACAATAATAGGCCCAGTACTAACATATGGTTCAGATACATGTAAAATATGTTAGGATGTTTCGAAAGAATAGTACTAAGGCGAATCTATGGAGCAGTGAATGACAATGAATTGTGGAGAAGACGATACAACTTCAAACTTTATAAAATATACCATGCTATCGTAAAACATATTAAGATATGACGTCTGAGGTGGATAGGACATGTAATACGGATGGAACCAAACGACCCAGCTAGAAAAACGCTCCTTAATGGATCGATTGGTCAGAGAAGAAGAGGAAGACCCAGAACAAGGTTCCTTGATAACATCGATGAAGACATGAGAAATATGGGAATACGTGCTTGGTGGAGAAAGGCGATGGATAAGGACGACTGGAGAGAAATTCTTGAGGACCAACGCCAGGGTTGTAACGCCAGAATGATGATAATGATGAAGCTCACCGACAGAACACCGAAGACCGACAGAACTCGAAGAAATTAGGGGAGGCCTATCTTCAAATTTGAACGCAAAAGGCTGGAGATGATGATGATGATATTTGAATAAACAGAAAAGATATGTAAACTGTATTTAATAAAGAAAATAAGTCGTTATACTCTAAAGGTAATAAAAACATTTGATAGTTTTGCCAGCCAATAACATCTCAAAACAAAGTTTGAAATAAACAATTAGTATACGGAAAGTTTTTTTTACATCAAAGGAAAAAACAAATTTATTTTAAGCCATTCCGCACTGACTGCCTCGACTTTTTCCGTTACGCTTACCTATTGGATTTCGTTCTAACTAAAACAGAATCAACTCCATTTGCTTTGGGCTAAATATAAACAGCCATCTAGAAGGTTGGATAGTAGATAGGGCAAATTCTCTTTGCGTTGTCAAACTTTTGTTCGGCGAGTCTAGAGGAAAGAGGTTTGTGACATGTCGTTCATATATAAACGACTTGACGACGTGCCAAAAATGTGTTCCGCGCCTATGAATATGTGTTGTTAAATACACCTGACTAATAAGGCAATAAAACATGAGTTATTACCATATTAACTTACGATATACACATAGGTACAAATTGTTTATTTCTGTGTAAACTATAATCGTTTACAATGAGAAATGTTTAAAGTTTTATTGTGCATTTATTTATGAATGTCTACTAAACTTTATTTGGTATTGAGAGCACGTGAGCAATCACTGTCAAGTGGCCATTACATATGCATACCTATGTATAGGGGTACAGTTTATTATATTAATCTTTTACGAATAATACGCGCTTCTTCTTTCTTATTTACGTATAATACTTGCGCTAACATCATGATAAAAAGCTGCTGGAGTGCTTCCCGTTCGGTAGCTTTATGAAACAATGTCTCGATTGTTTGACCTGCCTAATGCCTAATGTGGCGCAGCCAGGACAGTTGTTTACGTTCGACCCAGCATTTTCCTTTTATTTCGCCGTGAATGAGTAATGGCAGTGAGCGATATTTAGGCTCCTAATTTTAGGCCACTTATTTTAATTGTGTTAATTAGTTCTCATTGTTTATATATGATTTGTATTAAATTAACTATTTTCATCACTTTGTACAAATAATATTTTGCGTGCCAGCTCTATTCTAGTCACAATTTGTAATTTAGTCAAAAAGAATATGAAGATCTTCCAAAGTATTTACCATTATGCATTATGACTATGGAATAAATAATACATTTTAGGGCCGATTGTTCGAACGCTAATCAAAACTTAATTGTAATCAAATATTTAATTAAAATCAAATACAAAATCCACAAGGAAACAAAGTTCCTGTATTTGGCTGTATACCATATATTAAAAAATTTATTTATGTCTAATTTACAGTTAACTTTAACATCTTAACTGTAAATTAGACATAATGTAAATCAAATCTTATTTAATAATTTTTAAAGGGTTTTTACCCACATATTTAGTGGCTACATCCATGTATTAACTAGACACTGATGATGGAATATTTATTCCGAAAACGTTTTGTCAATGCAACATAGCCCAACTGGGCTTTTTATATACCTTTTTATAAAGGATTTTATTCAAAATTTTTTAAAATCAAATACGTCACATTTTGAGGTTATGTTGACTAATTTATTTTATTCAATTTTATTATTTTGCGTTTTAATTTAAAATAAACCATAATTAAACTCTTTCTAATGCCAATTTCATGTTTTTATTTACAAATCAACAACAATAATAAGCAATTTTTAATAACTTTGACAGCTGCTGTGACGTATTTGATTGTAATTAAATATTTGATTACAATCAAGTTTTGATTAGCGTTCGAACAATCGGCCCTTTAATCATTTTAATATAAAAGTGTTGACATAAGATATTTTTTTATAAAAAATGGTTAGAATTTATTGTCTCGTCAAGAGTTTTTGTAGTAGAGTATTGTTCTTGTGTATGGTCTCTATATTATAATATTTAAATATCAAAAATCGAGACAGTTCGACACAAGTTCTTGAAATGTATAGCATATAAACAAGGTATACCTTTTGAATTAAATTAAGTAAATTATGATCAAATTGAAACCCAACTTTGACGATTTAAAAAGACAAAATAAAAACTGGATGAGAGTGGTGCAAGATAGACGGGGTTGGAAACACGAGGAAGAGGCCTATGTTCAGCAGTGGACTTTTGAGGCTGGATGATGAATGAGCGACGATTTAAAGATGCTTAAGCAGGTTGGTTTGCATGCACCTCTTTGTAGAACACGAATAAACCAAACTTTTTATGTTTCTCTTCACAAAACCAACTATATATATACAATAATTTTTTATCTCGAGCACTAAGATGGACACCCAGATCATTTACCCAGATCTAGATTTTTTTGCATCGAAGACCGAATTCATTTCTAGTCTCAGGCATTTATTTGAGTGGCTGTGGAATAGATATTCATCATTTTGATATTTAAAACTAAATTATGTGATTAAGTTTGTGATGTTTATATTTTATTTTGTTTTGTTGTGTTTTAATTAGCACACATATACATTAAAAATTTCTTTTAAATAAGTATATTGGAATATAACTATTGCAAACATTGTTAATCTTATTGTGCAGCAGCCCAATGAAAATAAATAAATAAATAAATAAATTGGAAGTCGATGCAATTAGCATTGAACAAGCAATGGAAATAAAGTAGCTAGGGATTACACTATCCAGCTATTGAGACTTTAAAAAAGAAGTAAGAGATCAAGTACAAAGAGATGAGATCAAAAATCTATAAGGCCAGTACAAGACCAATAATGATGTACGTATCAGACATCAGACCCAACACAACCAAAACATAGAGAGTGCTGGACAGCAGAAACGAGAATACTCAGAAGAATTACAGGAAACACACTAAGAGACCGAATAAGGAGTGACGAGATTTGAACAAAAAATAATGTACAGGATATAAACAAGTGGACACTAAATAAAAAAAAATGAAACAATCACACGAGTAGAAGTTAAAATAGCAAGGCATAAATCACTAACAAACAAAATTGCTTGTATAAAAAAAGAAGAAGAAATATTTTTTATATAGTATATAAGTACTATGCCATTTTCGTATTGTTCCAATTAAAAAAATCTGTGAGCTTGGGATGTACAAGAAAATAGAATAAATTTTTTAGTCAAATAAATACATAAATAACTAAATCAATTTAAAGATTCTATTAGAAAGTCACAGAAAGCTTGTCGCATCAACCTTCGGAATGAGCCTGAATGTGAAGCTGGAATCTCAACCGGTGTCTGAACTGGACCTGAAGCAATTAAGAAACACCCGTCCAGCCTAACGATCACGTTAACAAGGGACAGAGCAGTAACGACACTTTTCCCACTGCCATGCACATCGCTGTAGCCTTGGAAATCGAACATACTCTTATGCCAGGCCTGAAGATGTTACACGACGGTCTGGATAAAAAAGCAAAAGAATTAAGAAGCAGTATGGATCTCGTTGATAATATCAAGTTTGTTATCTGGAGGGTATGGCTGAAGTACTACCACGAGGTGATCAGCAAAGGCTTGTGGCTATTGGCTGAGTGTACATTATCTAATTGAATAGGATGGTTGAGCAGTTGATGTCCACTTAACTTCCATGTTGTCTTTTAAAGTAAGCATTCTGTGATTTCTGTTGATAATAATTGTTTTGATACTAATGAATACTATTTTTATGAGTATTTAACAGAGTTCTTAACCGTGCTGTAGCTTGGTTTAATCTGGGGTTCAGTTTTATTTTTCTGTTGTTTATTTACTATTGGTTTTGTTGGTATTGACTGCCAGGCCGTTTGTATATATGTCAAGAATAATAAACTTACACTTTCCTTATATTAAGTTGACTACATTATTGATTTTTTTAAATAATCTCTTGAAGATATGGTTATAGATTTTTATTCCTCACTCAATACCAAGTAGAATATAGACAAACATTTTAATAAATGTATTTATTTAATGTTATAAACTTTGTGTTTGTTTTGTAGTGTTTTTTTCCTCTTTTGTGATTGCAGCATAGTTTTAAGAGATGTAATTAATCACTTATTATCTTACCTTGAGGTGGACATATTCCATTAACATAATAACCAGGATAGACCATGTTGTATACGTTGTGATTTCCGCTGTAATCGGACACATTGTTCGACGCTTCACCACCACTTAAATCTTGACTGGTAGCCTCTTCATTGTTCGGACTCGTTGATTCCGTCTGGAAGTAATAAGCACGTGTCATAATTTACTTTACACAACCACTTTAGAATTATTAGAATTTAAAATCAAGGAAAGTACAAAAAAAATCTAAAATTAAACTTTTTGGAAGGAAGTGCAATAAAAAATAACAATTTATATTTTATATTCACTGAATTATTTTATATTCACGAAAGTAATTTATCGTGTTTTGAAAAGTTAAAAAAAATTATGTAGTTGATCCACTGCGGCACGCTGTAAAACTCTCATAAATTTTAATATAAAAAACGAAAAACTTTGTCCTAATTTACATGAGAAATGTTAGAGAAAAACACCTCACAGATGATTTTTATCGTATTAGTTTGTATATATACGGTTAGCGAGTAATATGTTGTTCAGTTTTTGACAAAGACAAGCAATATTTGTTAATTAATCTTATTCTTCTTCCGTGCAGTGTTTAGACATTTGTTGCCTGTTCCAAGTGGAGGGCGTAAAACGGGAATATATCGACCAAAAGCTGAACAACTCATATAAAAAACTAAACAAGTTGGAATGCCCTAAAAGCAAATACGGAGAAACTGGAAAGATGGGAAAGGAAAATGCTCAGAGCTATATATGGGGACAAAAACACGTTGGAAGGTTGGGTGTGACGTACAAACAGGGAGCTAGAGGAACGGTCTAACGAACCAAGCATCAGCCGCTTCGTAAATGCACAGAGAGTAAATTGGATGGCGCACGTGATGAGAATGGAAAGGAAAAGGATGCCAAAGATGAACCTAAAACGTCGCCCAATCACGAAAAGAAGGAAAGGACGACCCAGACAAAGATGGTTTTATAGCGTACAGGAATTTCCCAGAAAAGAGGGAATTGATGGTTGAGAAAAAAGAGCAATAAACAGGGATGAATGGAGGAGAATAGTAAGTCAATTTAGTAGGCAAGGAGCATGATTGGACAAGAAACCACTTGATACAAGTTTTGTAATATATGTAATGTATATAAGTATTATATAAATTGTATTTTAGCTCTAGGTCTTCATGGCCTGTTTAGCTTTGTAAATAAATATATGACTGAATAATGCTTACAAAAAAATATGCATCCCCAAAGAGGATGACAGTTGTGACTGTGGCGAAATACAAAACAATGAAGGGCAATGAAAAAGCCATTTAAAATGCAGAGTATTGCAAATGGAAATTTGGCATTTGTTTGATTACGATCATGATCGTTAGTTGTCGATTTAGACAAATTGCAAAATAAACGAATTGAATACAAAAACCCTTTCACGTCTTCTAAACTTAACATTTTTTAGACTATTTTTAGATCTTTTTACAAAACTCGAGTAATTAAAAATAGTCGATATACCTGGCCTAGACGGGTCTATTTTCGTGTTTGTAGTTTCTCAAAGAGACGGAATAAATGAGGTTTGGGTTCTAGACACCAGAAAATGTGCTTCGTTCGACGTCGTTTCAGAAAATAAATAAATCACGGGCATTTAAGCGACACTAGAGTGAAGATTGACAAAATTAAATTTGAAATAACAAAGTTGTAAGTAGTCGATTATTTTGGAACAGAGAGGAATGCACGGGTATTACGTTTTGGTTATGCCAAGTGGGTGTTGTGGATATATCATAATGATGAATTGTTGGAAAAGTATGTGTCTATATTATCGGAAAGTCTTTCAAAGTATTTGTTGAATTGCCAATTTAAACAAATGTAATGGAGGGATGGGATGTATAGGGATGTCAGGAGAAGAAACCTTGAATATAAATAAAGTAATAATAATAGAGTTTTCATAACAAACAATTTAAAAATAAGAAATACTTTCTGAGATCAAAATTTGGAGGATAAGAAGCGTTAAAGGTACGAGGCGTGTTTTTTTTAAGTAAGTACCGTTTTGGAATTAAAAAAAGACGTGCAAAGATATGGCAATAATTTTATTTTTACATGAAAGCCTGTACCTTAATCTACTTTTCTACATAATTTCCGTGAATATTGAGGCACTTGTCGTAACGTGGCACCAGATTTTGAATACCCTCCTGATAAAATTCTGCCGCCTGACTTGTTAACCACTGCATCATAATTGTTTTGACTTCGTTATCGTCTTGAAGACGCTGACCGCCCAGGTGTTTCTTCAAGTGCTGGAACAAATGGTAGTCGCTGGGCGCCAGATCAGGGCTGTATGGAGGATGATCTAGAGTTTCCCATTTAAATGATTTGATGAGATCTTTGGTCTGATTAGCCACATGTGGACGGGCATTGTCATGCAGCAAAACGATACCCTTACTCAACTTGCCCAGTCTTTTGTTCTGGATTGCACGACGCAGATTTTTCAATGTCTCACAATAAGACACTGCATTGATTGTCTTATTACGAGGCAGAAACTCTACTAGCAATACTCCTTTTCTGTCCCAAAAAACTGTGCACATGATTTTCCGGGCAGAAATTGTTTGCTTAAACTTCACTCTTTTGGGTGATGATGAATGTCGCCATTCCATGGATTGTTGTTTCGATTCTGGTGTGACGTAGACCACCCACGTTTTGTTACCAGTAACAATTTGGTCTAAAAAATCTTCACCTTCACTGTGGTACCGCTCAAGGAAAGTCAATGCACTACCTAAACGTTGGGTTTTGTGCAAATCCGTCAACATGTTTGGAACCCAACGTGAACACAATTTCCGGTAATTCAAGTTCTCGGTAACAATGCGATACGAAACATTATGAGAATACTGAGGAAAGCAGTCGGACAATGATGAAATTGTAAAGCGTCTGTTTTCTCTCACCTTTTCGTCCACTTTCTGCACCAAATTTTCATTATCGACCGAAGGACGCCCACTCCGTTCTTCATCATGCACATTTGTGAGGCCATCTTTAAATGCTCTCACCCATTTCCTTACCATTTCATCACTCATAATGTTTTGTCCGTAAACTTCAACGATCTCACGATGAATATCGATTGGTTTTACGCCTTTAGCACTAAGAAATCGTATAACAGCCCGTACTTCACAATCAGCGTGACTCACGATTGTTGGAGGCATCTTAAACACTGGAGTAAACAAGTATACAATAAAGAATCAGACTGTAATGGCGTCAGTGCGTAGACAAGAGATCTAGGTAACCAGCGCTCATGCGCGGAACGCCGACCGTAGCGCTGCGGCGGCGGAATCGCAAAACGGTACTTACTTAAAAACATGCCTCGTATTATAGATTTCATAGTACTTATACACAAAAGATACAAATCGAAGAACTAATAAAATTAAAGTTGTTACTGTTACACATGATGTGCTAGTAACAGCGAAACTAATCATAACTGAAAATCATGAACAAAGTAAGCACTATACCAGGATAAGAATGAGAAAATTAAAACAATTAGGAATTATTAAAAATATCAAATAGAAACTAATGATGAATTTAAAATATCATGAGGAACAAAATAAAGTAGAAACTTAGAAAACAGAAGAATGTAGAAGAATTCTAACAGGAAAAGCAATGAAGATATGTGTAGTGTAGTAATAAATATAAATCAACGAAATAAAAAGATACAAGATGGTGGAATAAGGATGTTCCAAATACAAGTTAAAACAAAGGAAACTGCATGGAAAACATGTGGAAATAAAACATGAACAAAACAAGATAGTATATCTAGTAAAAAGGTATAAACGAATAATAAAAAGAGCAAACAAGAATGCTGGAAAAAAATTTGAAAAAGGACGTAATCCAGATTATTGCAATAAATAATAGAATATTCAGATAAAATATAACAGAAAATATCTTCTTCTTCTTCTTCTTTTTATGTCGTCATGACTCTGTCTGTTTTTCAATGTGCCTCGAGTAAGTTGTCGTTCCATCGTTTTCGTGGCTGATCGTCTTCCTATTGGGGAACCGTCTCTTGCTATCTTTACTGTCCTACTGTTCTATTTCTTACCCAGTTCTTGATGTTCTCCACCTTGCATCTACGTCGTATATCTGTACTTCTAGCTCTGTCCCATAGTGTCTTACCATCAATTTTTTTTAAGTATTTTCATCTCTGCTGTTTCTAACATCCTTTTTGTCCTCTCTGTGTCAGGTCGTGTTTCTGCCTTGTATTTCATTATTGGTCTGATGACTGTTTTGTAAATTCTGCCTTTCATTTCTTTCCCGATATTTTATTTCTCCATATTGTTTCATTCAGGCAGCCTGCGGCCCTGTTTGCTCTATTCACTTGATCTTCCACTTCAGTTTCGAGCTTTCCGTAGCTAGATAATGTGATGTCTAGATATTTAAACTCCATCACTTGCTCTATTATCTGACCTTCCAGCTCCAATTTACATCTAAGTAAATTTGCTGTTGTAACCGTGCATTTTGTTTTTTTTTGGGAAAATTAGCATTTAAATTTTGAATTGAATTTTTGCCATTTGGTATCCTTTTTTAGTTCTTACTTTTTTATTATTTCATCCATAATTAGGTTGAACAATAGAGGACTCAGGAAATCTCCCTGTCTTATTTCATTTCCAGCTTCAATCGGGTAGGTTAGTTCTTCTTCTACTTTTACTTTTATTGTCCTGTTTTAGTAGATATTTTCGATCGTTTTGATTCCTAGAGGTATCTCTCTTGCGTACAATAAGTGGATAACGTCCTTTCAAACGCCTACTTAAGGTCCACAAAACATAGACGAAATATAACAGACGAAATAGTAACAATATGGCAAAAACATAATAAAAATAAAATAAACTGAATAATGAATCCCAAAACGAGAGAGAAGAGGCAGAGTCTCATCATCAAACGAAGATAATGAAGCTTTAATGAATATTAAAATTAAAAAGCAGGTGGTGTAATGTAATGAAAGTGATTATTTTAATACACGTAAAGTATTTTGAAACCTTTTCCAAATCACATTTTAGGTGAAAAAAAAAATGATTTTTTATTGAAAGTATCGGTTTAATTTTACGAGATCATTGTTTAAACATTGATTAAAGCATCAAAGTTACTAAAAAACTGTTTTTTTAGATGGATATATACAATTTTATATATAATTTGTTTAAATAATTGAAAAGAACTGTTGATATTAGAATTAGCGTTATAATAAACAAAAATAGATAAATGGGCTAATAACAAAATGTTGATTATGTATATTAGATGAACCAGCGAATTAAAATTTTATACTTTCGACGTTGCCAAATAAACAGTTTCCGAGATTTACGGATAATATGCATATTTTTAAATAAGGCCACCCTATATTTTACAATCTTCTGCAGTTTTTTATTGCTGATGCAACACATATCCTGTTTATGCCCAATACTGACTATTACGCAGATATAAGTAAAAACATTTTTATTACAACTGTTGATATTAACATAAAAACAAAATAAAATAGTCCACTTGGTATTTGTTAAAGTATAAAAAAGCTCTTTCTGTTTTTATATAAGTATCAGTTTGATTTCGTTAAATCAAGTAGGTTTTATTGTCAGCAGGTACGTTGTGATTTACTGTTAGTAGATACGTTATGATAGTTTTTGA
This sequence comes from Diabrotica undecimpunctata, assembly GCF_040954645.1. NCBI lineage: Eukaryota > Metazoa > Arthropoda > Insecta > Coleoptera > Chrysomelidae > Diabrotica > Diabrotica undecimpunctata. The sequence continues at coordinate 141,991,252 of NC_092809.1, forward strand.
AAATAGGCTTAACAGCAACTACTATTTAAATGGGAATAAGCCACAATTAAAGGTTAAAGTACGTTTATTGACGTTTCAATTTCCACTTCGGAAATTGTTTTTAAAATACAAACATTAGTGAAAAAATGTTTGTATCCTGAAGTAGAAATTGAAACGTCAAAATAAACGCATTTTCAACTGAAATTGACTTTAATTTTCATTAAAAATAGTAAATACCATTAAAATGTCTCAAAAAATGCGTTTCCGAACAATACTTTATTGATTATGTGGGGCTAATAACCCCATAGGTTGATGCGCCTTGAAAGTAGATTAAAACATGCTAAAATATACTATTATAGAACTTCCAACATATGCCACAACTTCCTTGCTAGCATACCAACATATCTAGGATATATTTTACATTTGTCGATCAAAATAGATTTGGCCAGCTGATCAGAAATCAATTCTAATTAATATCAAAGGTCGACGCGGTGTTTTTATCGAGAATAATATGCCGAGGTTCCGTTCCGACTGTGCTTTATTTGTATAATTGATTTGGGCGATACTCACTACTTGTTACTGAGTGTTTTCAAGTATTTCATAATCGTTTGTAAACAACTGTTTCAATTGATAATAATTATAGATGTTTGAAATGTAATCATGGATATCAAATTGTTGAATGTATATCTCATGGTCTTAAATGAAAAAAAAGATAAGTTTAATTAATATAAGATTTACACCATATGATTATTCGTTGCAGTAATCAAAGAGAAGTGATCATAGATAGAATTTTTAAGAAATGAAGTTGCTAGCAATGGAACACTTTAATTTAATAAGAAAATGAATACAAATGAAAAACCACTGAATCTAAAGTTATATTCTCAAGATGGTTACGTTCATCTTTGAATCGAATCCAAGAGAAGCAATCATTGAAATAAGCAGATCAATAGGCTCTTTATGTATATATATATATATATATATATATATATATATATATATATATATATATATATATATATATATATATATATATATATATAAATTTCTTAGGAACTTACTAACCGCATACAGCTTTATTTATCTAATATTAAAGTATTCTTCTTCTTCTAGTGCCGTCTCTACTAATAAAGGTTGAATATAACCATTGCAAATTCGTCTCTATTTATTTGTCGTCTACCAGGACCCCTTTTTTCTTTGATTTTACCCTTCATAATTAGCTGCAACAACGCGTACTTATCATTTCTAAGTATGATCTTAAAGTATAAAGGTACCTTTTTTATTATACAGGGTTCAGTTAAAATTGGCATAAATTCGGCATCGTAAATTTTTGCTTAATTCCTTTTTCTTAAATGTGACACCCTGTATGTTATTAATTATTTTAGAAGCATACGTTGCTCACTATCGATCTTTATTAGTATTCCCTATGCCTATCTCTCAAATAAATTAAATTTATAAACTTTTGTCACAAAAAATTTATTATCAAGTATCCTTAGGAATAATCTGACAAATGTCAGAAGAAAATCAAGTTAGTAATACACTTGGATGCAAAACAATCGACTCAAAAGAGATATTTGAGATTACACCTTGTTGCAATGTAAGAAGAATGAAAATAGTAAGATGTAATTTGAAAACAATAACTTTATTACTGAACTTACAAAAACTGCATTATTTGGAAGACTCATTATAAAAACAATATGCAATACGAACAGAGTTTCCTAAATATTCATCATTGGAACTAACGCAAGAAAGATGTTAGATGAAAGAAATAGAGGAATCATCAATTACAAAATGAATTTCTTTATTTTTCAGTGTTTGATTTTACCACCCCTACTCCTAATTACACTTTCCAATCAATTTCGCATGAACCGAATGACTTTTCTAATAAATTATTGAGGCATTGCTTTCCATTTATCATTAAGCGCAGCTCTCATTTCCTATTATGCTGCTTGGTGCATAATTTATGTCCCGGGCCCTTCTTTTAAGCTCATCCCAAACATGCTCTATTGGATTTATGTCCGGGCTCAACGCAGGCCAATTTATTGTAGGTATACCGATCTCAGTCAGATAGGTGGTGGTGACTCGTGCGGTAAGGCATCGTGCATTAAAATAAAAGCATCACCAATAAATCCCACGTATGGAACCATATTTTCCTCCAAAATGTCTCTGATATAATGATCCGCCGTTAAACCTCCTACACGTCTTCCACCAATCACGAAAACCAACTCGGTTTTCCCATCCATGGAAATGCCTGCCCAAAACATACAAGAATCGCCTCCATATGGCACAATTTCTCGTATACAACATTGAGCAAATCGCTCTCCTGGTCTTCTATAGACTCGATGCCTCTTGTCGTTGCCATGTAGGCAGATCTTACTTTCGTCGGAGTATAATACCTGACTCCATTGATAGTCGTCCCAATCCAGATGTTCGCGAGCAAATTCTAATTGCCTTTCTAGCTGCCGTAACAGTCAAATATCGATTCCTCAGGGATTTCGATACGAGAAATCGATCATCTCTCTCCGTTGTTATTCGTTTACGGCCTCCTCCTTGTCGGTGGACATAATCATCAGTATCTGGTACCGATGATACACTCGGAATACAGCAGATTAGCTTAAATTTAGTCGATTTGCCACGACCCTCTGGCTCAGGCTTTCTCTCAATAATGCTACTGCTTGAGCTGCTTTGACGCAAGTGGTATCCATTTGTAATGAAGTTGCGAACTTGAGTGACTAATATATTAGTGAAATTGATGCATACGATGTTAACTAAATGCGTTAAGTCGGAGCGTGTCGATTTCAATGGGTCAAATTCTGACCCCCTCTCTACGTGTTGCATTAATTATTTGTAATACGTCATTAGATTTACCAAAAAGCAAAATTTTTTTAAAACTCAATAATGAGGTTAATAATTTTACACTAAATATTTTTAAATTTACACTTTTTAGATTGAAACAGGAAACGTACTTTCGGAAAATAATTTTGAGTCGATTATTTTGCACTCAAGTGTAGTAACAAAGCGACAGGAATTATAAAAATAGTCTATTGTTAAACTTTTAAGCAATTTTAGTGTTAGGTCATAGCCAGTTAGGCGCAATATTATATTTTTCTTAATATTTTACAAACCAGCAGTACTAACTACTTCGGTTTTTTGATATATCATTCAAAACTAACAAATTAAGGATCAGTCTAGATTATTATGTACTTTTTTCAAAAAATTTGTTTAGATTGAATATTTTCACGGCCAACCCAATAAAACTTTACCTAATTTTTGTTGAAATTAATGTTTGGCACGAAAATTCACAAATAACTCACAAATTGAAACAGTTAGGTATAGGGAAATTAATAGCATTCAATGCTTATAAACTACCAGAAAATACTTACTCCGAGTTTCGACCCACCCTGTATTTTAAAATTAAGTATTAAGAATTTTAGACTATGGTAGACTATATTAAAAATCTTTTGAACGTAAATATATTTTTTGATATTAAATCTCGACAATTCTACTGGGTCCTAATTTTGCTACGAAATTAATAAAAAAAGCGTAATTATCTTTAAAATTACCTCGTATAACCCTGGCAAACCTTATATTGAAAAAACGAGAACATTGAGAAGAGTCTCAGAAAGATAAAAATATACAGGGTGTTCCAATAAAAACAAGATAAGTTTATTTCACCCCGTCAATATGGGTGGCCCTGTATATTTGAAAATATTTTATGATCCTATCTGTGCTCTAACTTTAACCTAAATATTTTTTTCGTAATTGAACTTCATCGCACTAATGCCGCACCCTGTATATATCAACATGATTATTTAGGTTAGGTTTGCTACTAATATGTCAGTTTCTTCATAAAATAAGTTCGTCCTTGGATATAAATTAATATTTGGCGGTAAATGGAACATCATATATATTTTATTATAAGTGTCGTTATCACATGTCTGCCCAAAAATAATCTTGTGTGAATATATTGAAACTGTGCCAAATTATTTCTATTCGTAACGCTTGTGATAACGATATTGTAAATATTAAACTTAAATCTCGTAATTAGGAAACCTCATCGAGATTTAAAACTTCAAAGTCAACAATAATGAGACGAAACAGGACCGTAATAAGAACAACAATTTCGATGAAGTCCTTTATTACTGTACTTATGGCTTTCAGTTACGAATTATTTGCTTTAATATTTGTTGTTTTATCTATTTCTTTCAATTTTTCCAGTATGTACACACTGCTCTCATTTCTTTATTTGTTTTTCCGTTTGTGTCTAATTTCTTTTTCGGAATAAATTCTTTCTATAAACTTTTCTCTTGATTTGCATGCTTCACTTGCGTATGGAATAGGTTGAAAACTCAAAGTTTAGCTTTTGTACTTATTTTTCTTTTCAAATATTGTTTTATTTGATGCACTGTATACGTGAGTTTCCTTTCTTCGACTTTTTGCTATATCTAAGTATATTTTTCCATCATTAGAAATTATGGTCACTAGATCACATATTCCTACTATCTCCTAACTTTCATCAGATATAAAGACATTATTAAAATTATCTTCTCGAAAACGCTGACAAAAATCTATTCTTCGTTGCCTTTGCAGAGGTGTCATTGTAGGGATTTTTTTTAGATTCCTTGATATATAGCCTTGCTTTTTCAGTGACATTAAATTGTTTCCGCGAATCTTCGGGTCTACCAGAAACTGGTCTATGTCTCATATCTATGCCATTTTTTATCCTCTTTATTGTCTCACACACTGCACTTTTTCCGAGTTCAGTCAATTGCACTAATTTTTTAACGTTTCGGACACCCTTTCTATACAAATATTCCACCACTTTTCTTTTTTCTACTTGCGACATTATTTCACAAATCTTAAGTCTGTTTACAAACAACAATATTTGACAGATGGTGTTGTCATTCGATTTTGTCCATAACCTACTATCGGCACAACCTACTTGATGCATTTCTTTCGTCTTAAAATGTTACAAAAAGGAAATCTATTAAAATTAGGAAAAATTTAAAGTTCCGGATACTTTCTAGACGGACCATATTTAAATTAGTTTTGTCTTGGTTACTTATTATTATTATCTTAGTCTCTTCAGTTTTTGTAGTTGATAGCTAAAGATAACTTAATTCTCTGTACATTAGTACGTCTATTTCCAGTATGCGTCTACCTTTGGTTCCATTCTATTACATCCTATGATTATTTGTATATATATATATATATATATATATATATATATATATATATATATATATATATATATATATTCCGAATGGTTTCCGCGGTAAGTACAATTAAACCTAGAGCTAGAAGCCAAAATAGGATTTATTAACATCCCATTTCTGTTCGCAATTCCGACACAATTTCAGCTCTAGGTCAACATCATCTTCATACAGGTCACAAAATTGATTTTGATAACTCCAGAACCATAGCCTCCATCGGCTTCTATAAACCAAGAATTATCCAAGAAGCCATAGAAATTGAAAAAAGGCCAAATTGTCTCAATAAAAGAGATGACGGCATACAGTTACCTTCGACTTGGAGACCTCTCATAAAGAAAATACCATCAGCTCCACCAGTCAACCAAAATCCTATTGTTAGAAATGTTAGCTCCAACCCTCGCACCAATCCCTGCTCCTATCCTCACGCTGGCCCCCACTCCAACCTCCACCCAAGCAACGTCACCATCGACGGTATAAATGACCCATCCCCTATTCCCAACACCAGGAGTAATGCTTTGATAAGTGATCAGTATAGTAGTGTCTGGGGACTCGGGAGACTAAGACCTCGGAAGCCCTGAAGAAGATATCGAAGAGGATGTCGAAAGCTCGGAGTAATGATAATCAACGCAGTTCAATATATATATATATATATATATATATATATATATATATATATATATATATTGTTATGATGTATTGTTTGTGAATGATGAGCAATGAGTATTTTTAATAATATAATATATAGGGTTTTTATCGCGGTTCTCAAAGAATTAGTTTGTAAGTACTTTTTTTAAATTATCTTTATTATATCTATTATGAAACACACATATATATCTAACCTAGCCAATGTAAATTTAAAATAAACTATCTTTAAATTGAAATTCTTATGAAACTAATTAAATTCTATAGACAATGTAAAATTTAAACAAACTATCTTCAAAATTGAAATTGGTATGACACTAACTAAATTATATTAACAAAATTTTGTACCTTTCTGTCACTGAATGCCTAAATGAACTGTTTTCCACTATATAGATTATAATCACCACTCAAATGTCTTCTTCTCAGCTTCGGTTATCCTTGTTTTTGTGAAATTACTTTTTCCATTTATCATCATTTATACATAACATAATTTTTAATCTTCCATAATATTTTCTTTATACTGTTTCTTGATCTTGATTTAACTCACTATATTGAACAATTGTAACTGATTGACTGCCTCTAACTAATTTTCATACTAAAACTGGCCATCATAGTAACTCATAACTGATTGACTAACTGAATGGACCTTCTTACTAAAACTGCCATCTTGAATCCAAATCACGGGTATTTATATCTTTTCAATCTTTCAGAACCATCTGGTAAGAAATCATGTTCGATTTAGTTCTATTTCTTCTATACAGATGTTCTCGAAAAAAGTATATGTTCGATCCACAGACATAACCATTATTTCGAGAATGTTCCACCATAAACAAAGGTCAAATTCTGCATTCTGGAGAATTCGTTAATTTTCTATTGATAATTTTGTTGACATTTAGGCTTTTCAGATCAGAATATACAATTAAATCAGTAACTATATATAAATTAAACATTTTAAACTAACATTTTATTGTAATCCCACTTTATATTCCTAATTATGAATTTCTATCTGTCACTTTAAAGAGTATTTTTGGTTGCCTAGTCACATGGCTCACTTAAATATATCTACAATATTATAATTATTAAAATACAACTTTTTACAATTATTATATGCTAATTTCTTAAAAATGCCCTCACATAAATATATTTTTATAAAATTCTCTAGTATATAACTTATTAAAATAACCAAATACTTATTATATCTAATATTATCTATAATGTAATGTAACTTATAAATTATTTTCTATAAACACCAATCATATCAATATATACATATATATATATATATATATATATATATATATATATATATATATATATATATATATATATATATATATATATATATATATATATATATATATATATTGATTTAGAGTATCAGCAATCGGTCAGGAAATAAAACTCTATTTGTTCAGTCTCAATATTTCGTCACGATTTTGTGACTTCTTCAGGAGAAAACTGTAAATTTATTAGAATAATTAATGATTATATGTAAACAAAATGAATATTTTAATACTTACAACTATAAGAATGAAAATTTAAATTTTTCTGGCATATCTAAATAAATGACATATTTTTGTTTGATTTTATTAAGGAGTTATGGTAACCGCAATATGTTATAGAGTGAATTCCCGTTAAAAAATTTTCAGCGAGTAGGTTAAAATAAACAATTACTATGACAGTATTATTCATTTTATAAAGTGGAAAGATGGAATTAATAAAATTGAGAAAGAATCAGGAACACGATAAATTGATCTATAAAATGTAATTGATGGTATGTAGTCAGTTACTGCAATACTGATATTTAGGAATGTAATAAAATTATAGGTACAGTTACTAGAGAATTACTATAATAAGTATGTGTTTAAAGGTTAAGATCTATCATAATAAAATATAATATATATATAACATACCATAACTCCTTAATAAAATCAAACAAAAATATGTCATTTATTTAGATATGCCAGAAAAATTTAAATTTTCATTCTTATAGTTGTAAGTATTAAAATATTCATTTTGTTTACATATAATCATTAATTATTCTAATAAATTTACAGTTTTCTCCTGAAGAAGTCACAAAATCGTGACGAAATATTGAGACTGAACAAATAGAGTTTTATTTCCTGACCGATTGCTGATACTCTAAATCAATATTTAAAACAGTACGGTCGAAAAAATCATTTGAAAAATATATATATATATATATATATATATATATATATATATATATATATACCTATTATATATATTCTTTGTTCGTATTCATGTGTTATACCCACTAAAAGCAGCTGATTCCTCTTCTTTTTTTTCTGTCATCTGACTAAAAATTTGCTTCACTATCCTTGTGCAGACTGTGAATGTCAATGCAGATAAATATATGAGTCTATAATTATCATATTGCCATCAGTCTCCCTTTTATGTATAGGGGATAACGACTTTGTTTTCTCATTCCACTAAAATCTATCTAGGTTGTCATACCTATTGGTATTACTAGATGATTTTGACATTTGTTCCATTCGGTTTGTGTCACTCCCTCTTTATTTTTTTTTTGTACTTTTTATCCTTTTGCTTGGAATTTTTTCGATTCTTCAATTATTATTATCTTTGTCTTATTTTATTTTGTTTTTTATAAAGTTGAATATAGTTTTTCACAAAATTCTATGGCACTCTCTTTTTCAGTTCTCTCCACTGGTACATAAATTTGTGTTATATTGATTCTCTCTTTCAACTGTGTGTCTATGTCTATTATTATTTGTGAGTTAATGGGTTTTAATTTTATTGCTCTGTTGTTTAAATTTGTTAATATTATTTCCCCCAATATTTCCTTTGCTCTGTCTGATGTTCTTTTACCAGAATAAAATAATATAGTGTGTATCGATCTGTTAATTTTGCCGTCCTTCTTTTTCGATTGACCGATTGCTAATTGTTGGATATTATAACAGTTCATTTCTTCTGTTAACTGCACTTCTTTCCCTCTAAGTGACGTTGTATTCTAGGTAGCGATTTGTATTTTTTCTTCCTTTATGTCATTGTTTTTTATCTTGATTATTTTTTTTTATTTCTTACAAGACATAAGGATTCCACCAATCCCTCTTAGTGTATAAACCTAAGCCTTTTCTGTCCCTATTTGATTTATCATCATTAGATAGGACATATGACATTTTCGTACTTATTTCCATTTCTGAATCAGTTTCCTTTTGTTTTGATTTATTTGTATTTTGTGTTTTGTGTTGAATTGTTTGGAGCTATTGGTTTTGCTTTTTTCAATACATTGTTATCCCTATTTTTCTTCCATTTTTATCTGTAATTATCTTTTGGTAGTTTGTTTTTGTCTATTTTCCTATATTGTTTCCATCTGACTTTATTCCAATTTCCAATTTGATTTTTCATCTTTTAATTTTTTTAATGTTTTAATTAGTAAAGTCGTTGCTGATATATGTGTTTTGATGTCCTTTAACTTTTCTACAAGTATTCTACAACTTTTCTATAAGTTCTACAATTACTTCCGAAATAATCAATATAAAAAAATATGCTCACATAGAACTACCAATATGCACAATCTGAATATTTACTTGTTTTTATATCTGGTGTAACAACAGACAAAAATTAATAAACTACAGTCAAATTCTAAATTACGGCACTGTACACACACCATTATGACATATTTACGTTACCGATAACAAGAGTCACAGAAATGTACATACTACGCCTGGTATCAAAATTTACTAAATTTACGACACCGGGTACAAAGTTTGAGTCGTTTACGCATACAATACGATAATTTATATAAAAATATTACTTTGCTAAATACGTTAATTTGATAAAGGGACAATTTACGATTGAATCACAACTTATGGGATGATTACCGAACCGAGTTTTATAATGTGATCCGGTAGTCAATGGTTTGTTATGGTGTAGTTTGGTTAGGTGTAGTTTTGCTTGGTCTGGACTGACACTTAAAGAGTTTCTTTACGCCCAGTGAAGAAATCTCTAAACAAGTTAGTTGTATAATAGCAGGATTCGTATTAAGAAAGTGGTAAAGGGGAATCGTATTTGGGATTACCTAAGATAGTAACTTATAAAGAAATGTAATTAGGGAAGCCGATCCCGTACAGGGACAAAGGCCAAAGAGAATGATGATTTTTTGGAAGCACGATGACAAAATTAGCTTATTTTACATCTTCCGATTATTTGTGCTACTCTTTCCAAAGTATCGCAAATACACTTTATGTTCTGAAGCTATTTTCTTGTAGCATCTTAATGCAATTACTATTTTCGTTGGGAATAAGCCAAAATATAAGTTTAAAATAAGACACATGTGACAGTGATGAGTTAATTAATTCACCCATCTCATGAATTTTTCCTTAATTAGTACGTATAACTAGTGAACTTTTTTTGTCCCGTACTACAGAACAGTACTGTGAAGGAGGTCTTTATTGGTGATTTATAATAATATCAACGATGATAAACCCCTTATCGATTCGCCCGTATTAAGCCGGGATCTCACGAAGCGTGGAGAGGGGCCCTTTACTTTAGGTCCTTTAGACCACTTAGGTCACGTCGGCGAAGAGAAATAGAAAATAAATAATAGTGAAAAGAAAAGAGAACATGGTTGGCACCCCTCGTTACTGTGAAATTAATAAATATTTACTTTTTGATAAATTCAGTCGATGTACCCCAAAATATGGTTGAAATATTCCCATAGTTTATGTGCACTCGAATTTCAAGAGTTTCGTTTAGTTTAGTCTGTTGTACGCCACCAGCATTGGCGGTAAAAAATTTAGTAAGTTGGGTAATTTATAGAACGATAAAAATTCCGACACAACTTCATTAAATGACTTCACAGTAAAATTAGTACGATAATGACCGTGCCTGTCCATAATTACGTCGGAAAGGTTGTAGGGGTAAGTATATTTTGATTTGCCGATAAATGACCGAATTGAACGCATTAACCTTAAAGCAGGGATTGTAAACCACAAATCTTAAGGGGAAAAACGCTATTCTACAAATGGTTGGTTCCCGTTTTCAGATTTTGTCTTTTTTATTACGTATTTTCTATTTCTCTTTGTCAACCGTGAACCGGTGAAGAAGGCCGCTCTACTTTCTGTGAGATACCGGCTTTATACAGTTCTTCCTATTTATTAAAAATAGCCTGTATCGAACGTGCTGCCACAGCTGCCGACCCGTTGTTGATATTTGCTCCCTATTTAGTAATAAAGAATAGAATAGAGTCTTGGACGTTCAAAAAATCCTGAAAGAACGATTGCATATACTAAGAATCTCCACATTGAGATATCTAATATCTAATGATAATTTAAGCATCTGTAATTGTATGTTATTTTGCTTTAAACTTTATCTTTATTTATTTTATATCTTTTATATCTTTTTCATTAAATAAAACATTCATAATCATTTGGTGTTCTCCTTTTCGTGATCAATTTGTTGTATTCTTTTACATCATTGATTGTATCTGCATGGAGGTGCCGCTAAGCCATTCACAGAGGTTTTTTAACACTGTGATTCTTATTTTTTTCTCGATATTTTTTCCTCTATTTTATCCAATATGATCAACTAAAGCAGGATATATACCTCTCCTCTAATTACACGAGCAAAATAGTCTAACTTTCTCTTTTGTAGGTCCAATAAAAGTTTTCCACCTTATCCGAATATAAGTTTTCGCTATATTTCCCTTTTAATACCGGTATATTTTTTGACTTTTTTGTGAATATTGAACGAATGCTAAAGAAGTTTTTTCTCCAGTACCTGGATTTTTATACTTTAACTTCTTCTTCTTCTTCCTCTTTATACGCAATTCTGCTTGTTCATTGGCGGATTAATACCTCTATGAAAGGTTGTTACTCCATCTTTTCACGGTCGTCCGATACGTCTTCTGCCGATTCGTGACTTATCTCTTGCTATTTTGACGACGCTGCCAGTCTATTGGCTTTTTGTACTTGATCTCCCACTTCCTTGTCCGGGTCTCCACAGCTAGACAGTGTAACTCCTAGGTATTTTATTTCCATTACTTGTCTTTGCAGACTATCTTTGTCTTGGGCTATCAATATTGCGTCGTCTGCGTAACAAAGTATTTTGATTTCTTTGTTTCCCATTCTGTATTCTCTTCCTTTGTTAACGGTTTTGATGATTTCATCCATGATCAAATTGAAGAGCATGGGGCTCAATGAATCCCCTTGACTTATTCCGCTACCTATTGCTATAGGCTTTGAAAACTGTCCATTTATTCTGACTTCCATTTTGTTGTTTTGGTAGATGTTATCGATAGTTTTTATAATATTTAGGGAAACTTCTCTATTATACAGAAGATGGATTACATCTTTGAGTCTTACTCTGTCAAACGCTTTCTTTAGGTCAATTAGACACAGAAATGCTGGTCTATTATACTCTAGTGATTTCTCAGTAATTTGCTTAATAACGAATATTGCATCTGTAAACGATCTTCCACTATGAAAACTCTGTTATTTATCTGCTATACTTATCCTCTGATTTATGAGTACTTGTAAAATTTTACTGGTAAGTTTTAGCGTAGTATTTAACAAGTTTATACCTCTGTAGTTTTCTGGCTGTTTTTATCTTCTTTGTACAGAAGTAAAGGAAAAATATCACGATATTTTTCCTTTACTTCTGTACAAAGCCATGGAGTTCTTCGCCTTGGGAAGGATTTATTTTTATTTATATTTCTTTCACCAAGAACCTCCTTGGCCGAGGCTAAGATATTAGACTTAATTTTTGCCCATCTTTCTTCGTCCCCACCACTTTCTGTGATATATGTATTTCTGCTTTTTTCGTTTATTCTTTTTTGGAATAGGTATCTTGTGGAGTCATCCTGTAAGGACTTTCGACTTTTATCTTTGTGGTGTATTCTGGTGTTTTATTATCACATTTATGTGTTTTCATTCTGATTTTACACAATACCAATTTATGATCGCTTCCTATTTCTGCTGATGTTAGTACTCTTACATATCAGATTTGAGAGGGCTGTAACTCTATTCGACAGAATATAGTCTATCATAAATCTTTGTCCTCTACTGTTTTCAAAAGTGTATTTGTATTTTTCTTTGGGAAAATGTATTATTAATACGTATCTCGTTTATGTTGCAGAGCTCCATCAGAAGGTCTCCGTTTTCATTTCTGATATTTTTATTATATCGCTGTTTTATTCCTGGAACTACATCATTGTCAAAACGGACGTTAAAATCACCTAAGTATAATGATTATATATTCACCATTTGGGGTCTCGTTTATTACTTTATGAAACATATCATTTATATCCCGACTTTCATTTTATTTTTAATCAATATTTGTTTCAATATATTTTTGACTCTTTTTCTCTCTAATTTTATTTTCTTTCGTTCATAAGTTTTAAAATTTCTTGTGTACTCCACCCATTTTTGGCGACTAGAGTGTGATTTTTCAAGATGTAAGAGCTTTTTTCACATTCCATTAACTTTTTTTATGTTTGTTTTTTCTCTTAAGTTAGTTCCTATATATGTTTTATATAGCTTCTGTGATTCTGATAATTTTTTTAACAAAAACCTAATGATTTATAAGGTTAATGCTTGTTTACAATTAAAGATGACACTCAAATAACATATCTTGTAGTGTATAAACCGAAGGATGCGAGAGAACAATAAATTTGGCTTGTCATAGAGCGTTCTATTGTACAGCCACACAGCAAAGTGGCTTCTGCTCATATTCTTATTAAATTTTCCCAATTTCCTAAATTCGACACATTCTTCCGCCTCTATCAAATTAAAACTATATCTCGCATCAGCTCGACTTCCCTTTCCTCGCTAACACCGTTATTTTTCAACTGTTCTCTCTCACCTTAATAAACAGGCCAGAATGCGTCCGTCCCAGTTTTTAGAATGATGAGAAAAAGCTTTTAACTTGAATATTTTACATCTTACCGTCAGTTAACTCAGTGTGCGATTCACCATGATTAAATAAAAAATGGAAAGCTTTTACCACCGGCATTTTCACTTGTGTGTTTCAGTTTAAGTGGAAAATCTTACCGAAAAAAATGTTTGTAGCGAGAACATGAACAGTATACTGTCTTGTTAATAAAGACAAAAATGTGGTTTAAGTTTGTACGAAAGCTACAATTGCTTTTTGAATTAACACGTACAATTTTATACATTTTTACGCGTATTCAAATCAATTATAGAATAATAAAACAAAACGTAAAACATAACAGCTTTTTAATTTCGACAAGCATATCATCAACTTGACATATTTCGTTATACAATAAAACATTCTGATTTTAAATAATCCCAATTTTTTGTGTAATGTGATATTCTTGTACTCACCAACGAACCAGTGCTGTATCTCTTTGATTTCGAGTTTGAAAATTCCGTATAGTACGTAGGAGGATTGTATAACATTAAAGGATATGGTTCAAAACCTGAAAGAGATAGAAAATGTAGCGATTATTTTCTCAAAAGCAATAAAATAATAAATAGAAATTTAAATGTATGCAAAAGAAATAATGATTTTTGTAAATTGTATTATTTTTTATTCTCCATAATCTTCCTATATGTACCTACTGTTTATTCATTATAGTAAGTTTCTTAAATCTAACCATACAATAATTATTTCATAAATGACAACTTTTATCAAAACTGAACTCATGATAGTATCATTATTTCAATGATATTTAAACAAACATTAGAAAGAAATTAATCAGACAATATAATTAGAATGGAGGGCCTCAAGTGTATCCAGAAATTTTATTTTCAAAATTTTGAAATGTGCTTGTTTCTTTTCAATACTACATTTTTCACTTGGTTGGTTCCATTGTAGTAATTATTTCAAACCAGTACTCTCACCTTATATCATAACTAACATTCAATATCAAAGAAGACACTACTACGTTAATTCAAACAATCTGGTGACTTCCTTATCAAAACATAAAACATAATTCAACCGTACCTCGGCACAGATAAAACTAGAAAAGAACAACATCAAAGGCAACCGATGGTAAGACCACTTCTAGATTAGGCAAGGATCCGTACTGGGACCAATGCTTTGGACCATTTTATATAATGAAATACTAGAAATCGGCTATGGAGCGGAGACCAAAGCTATTGCATACGCAGACGATCTAGCCCTACTCATTCAATGTAACAACAACTTAGAATTAGAAATTCCATTCAACAGAAGCTGCAGAAAAGTCAACAGATGGATGGTAAAACAAGAGCTAGTGTTGGCAACAGAAAAAAACAGAAATTATGATCTTAAAAGGCTCTAGAGCCCGTCCAAATCTGACTTTTGTAATATATTTAGTACAAGGATAGAGCCTATGTACTGTGCTAAATATCTAGGCATCCATCTAGACATAGGTAGAATATTTACAAAGCACCTGATGAAAGTAGTCCATAGAGCAGAAGAAAGAACCATGGTATTAATAAAAATTATGCCCAACATCGGCGGTCCAAGTACCCTCAAAAGAAGAATGTACCTTCAGGTTGTAAATTCTACCCTCTTATCTAGCGTCCCCATATGGTACGAAGCCTAAATATACGGAATTGCTAAATATAAAGAACTGATTGCAAAGGCACAAAGAAAGCCCCTACTAAAGGTAGCAAGCGCGTATCGGACTACTTTTACGACTGTCCTACAGGTCATAACGGGAACACTCCCCATTCATTTCCTAGCTAAACAAAGGGAAACTCTATATAACAGAGAAAACGGTCATCTACCAGAACTAAAATCCGAAGTAAGATCACATTTGCCCAAATATGGCAAAATAAATGGGAGGCACAAACGGAGAAGGCTCAATGGACCAAAATGCTACTTCCTGATGTGGTAACATGGTCCAAATATAGGGTCAGAAGGTGAAATTATTATGTTACAGAATTTCCCATCGGACACGGTTGCTTTGGGTCGTAGGTAATAAAGAAGACCACAAATGATTTGTGTATAGATTGTGGAGTCATAGACGACGCAGAATACTGCGTTTTTACTTGCACCATTTTCCAAATAAAACAAAACAACCTAATATCAAGGCTAGGAGCGATATCACATAACAATCTCATATAAAAAGCAATGCAGAACAAAGAATCCTACGATGTTATTGTCTACCTAATTATGCAAATAATAAAGAAAAAGGAGACGCTAGAAAGAGCGAGACAGGAACAGGGTAGATGAGATAACAAATTATATACGTGGTCAGGGCCGATGCGGTCATCGGCTCTTACGACGCACGACGATATAAACAGCACCTTAAAGCCAAATCTATAATTATATTACGTACGATGTTTTTACCACCTCGTGTACCCTTTCCTCTTTGTTATGTCACATGTCACCAATGTTGTTTAATGCTTACACTGAACCAGTTTTTATCTAGCGTTAAATAATCGTCGTGATGGTGTTAACATTGATGGAGATTTATTAATAACATCAAATACGCAGATGACACCGCCATTATGTCAGAGAGTCTAGAAGAGCTTCAAACACTGTTGAACGCTGTAAAAAACGAATGCACTGAAAAGGGCTTAACAATCAACGCAATGAAAACAAAATGGATGATGGTCGGAAAAATTAATGTCAAAGACTCAGTACTATAGAACTTGCACAAAAAAGCTTCATTAACTGGCGTTCATTACTTAATTCCAATGTCAATTCCAATGACCAATACTTCGGCCATATACTAAGAGGACCTAAATACCGCTTACTTCGGTTGATCATTCAGAAAAAAATCGAAGGAAAACGCTGGGTCGGAACAAAGCAATATCCTGGAAGCGTAACATTAGATAATGGACAAGTCGAACGGTCGAGGAATTGTTTCATCTAGCTCCGACCGAGAAACATTTCATCAGCTTGTTACGACGATAGCTAACTTGTAAACAAGCACGACATACAAAGAAGAAGAAGAAGTGTACCCCCACTTTTATTTTTATATTCTTCCCTTGTCAAACCACATACACCTGCACTTTTACCATCCCATACTTTGTCTCTTTACAATACTATCTCTGGATGTTATTTTAAGTGGTCCTCATCGCTTTTAGGTAAGAATCTTCTTCCAATTTTTCACTCGAATTTCCAGGCTGCGCAAATCCGAATGTTTCGTTCACTGATTGAACTTGTCCGGGGGTGCCTTGTCCAAAAAAGGGGTGATTTTAGTTGGTAGGTGACTGGTCAGGATTGTATGCGGCGCATATCATCCGTACTTTGGATGCTATGTCCTAGCATGTGTCCCTCTCCGGATCGAATCCAACAGTACTAGTGACATCTTCCCTAGTTGGTTTAGAACCTTTCCATCTCAGTAAAAAAAAAGATTAGACTACTAGAAAAGCGGTGCCAGTAGTCTAATGAAAATACATCAAATCCATCTCACATATTGGTGAATATTCAAATCTTAAGTTCAGATGAACAGAAGGCTTACGCCTTCAAAACCCAACTTCAAGACATCTTTGTTACCACAAACTACCCTAGATTCGATCATGTCTTCCATACAACTATTGATAAATATATCCAAGAAATACTTTAAACCTTCACGATCTAAAGAACATGCATAGTATTCCATTCATCTCACCTATGGAATAATATTTACTAGAAAATATCTACCAAATAGGCAACTTCATCATACTCATTAGGACCTGACAGTGCTTCCAGAAACTGTGTGAAAAAAATTCCTACCGAGAATCACCCATGACATTGGTGATGCTCGGTTGACCCTTTTTTAGTCCTTGAAAAGCAGCCTAAACGATTATGGACACTTAGATTTTATCACAGAAAAAAATATCTCTCCCTCCAGAAACACCGATTTGACTGAAATCGTTACTCACCTCACACAAAACTTTTCATGTTCAGAAAGCCTTTAATCAAGTATTGCATATCGGACTATTGTAGAGACTTCTGAACATTAGCCTAACGATTCTCTTTATCAAACTTCTCCATTCGTATCTCTCAGATAGGTTTCATTCTTGTACCCATACTTTACACTATACTTGATACCATAAGACAATATTACACACATACAAAACGTACACATTGTACGTTTGAGTACAAAATACCTCATTGAGTACATTATAAACATTGTGCTGTTCTCAGTCAGGACCTAACACAAAAGCTGCTATCTTTGGAAAGGAATATTCTGCGCAAAGTAAATTAAAAACAGGAGTTACACCCTAACATCTATCCGAAACCAAAATACTCAAGCCCAAAACATCAATAAAAAACTCTATGCCAATCCTTTAGCAATATATTCGTCATACACCTAAAAAGAAACTTGACTTCCTCCAAACCAAGTAGTTGATATTTGCAAGCAACGAACCTCCTTATGAATACATGGATATTTAGGATGCAACTCCTCTTTTCTACCGTCTTCAAGCTTTTCTGTTGTTTCCCCATCCTATTGGACAATTACACCTAGCTATAGGGAGGTAACAGGCACAGGTGCTCTCAATACATTCACAAAATAGGAGGTTAATAAAAAAAAAGATCTGAAAAGAACCGTTACTTTCTTTAATATCTCTCTTCTCTAGCTTTCATCCCCTTTACAGGAAAACTTGACCAACTGTTACAAGTGGTAGAAAATTTCCAACACCAGTACATACATCCACTAACTGAAAACAGGCTCATAAAAGGCAAAAAAAGTTCGTCTAAAGGGAACACCCAAAAATATAAACAACATTATATAATACAAACAAGACGACAAAAGACATTGCATTGATTCTAAACCTTTCCTGCTTCTTATGTCTTCTTTTTGCCTAGAGTCTCCGCTTTTTAAATACATGTTCTCACATTCTTCCATTCAACATTTATAGCTATCCAATATGTACCTAGGTAAGTAGGCCACCTCGAGAACAACCTGTCTGGTTTTCCCTCTCCGTCAAATCTTATTAAAACAATTGAAAACATATATGATAGAAACAACATCCAGACAAGATTTAACAACAATTTAGTAGAGCTATATTGATCGAGAGTGTTATACGTCAGTGAGACTTATTAGACCCTCTACTGTTTAACCTCATTATGGTCAAAATTATAAACAAGGTCGTTTTTTCTTCTTAAATTATGTTAGATGTTTTAAATACCGTTTTTCCTTTCATATATCCTTCGATCTTATTTTTTGATATCTGAGAATTTCCAAAAAAAAACCCTATATTCATGTACAATTCTCCATCAAGGTCATTTTTCTAAGTTTAGAAAAAAAATATCTATTCGATTATTAGCTTTTTTACACGTAAACAAATAAGAAACCCATATAAAATTATTGGTAATTTTTCATTTTCTATCCAGCTCACATTTTCCAATTACGTTTCAATGTTATCCTGGAATTGATCTTAATTAGAAGGAAGCATGCAATGGTTCAGTAAATACCATCGTCTCGCAAACTCTTTGACCTATTATTCCACGATATTAATTAATTTTTGATTATAAGGTCTTTTTTATAATTTCCTAGGATGTATGACGTATATAAAGTAACTGTAACTGTGGGAAGTGTACGAATTCTCACATAGAAGGAACCAAAGACCCATTACATTAAGATCAAATTCACGCTTTACCATATTTTATAACACATGCACAGACAAATACACGTATAATATCCTCCTCCTAAGTGCCTTCTCTGTTGAGGTTAGCGATCAATATGGCAAATTTCTCTCTGTTGTGGGCTTGATGAATTAATTCATTCCCTTTTGTGTGGGTCCAATCTCTGATGTTTAGTAGCCAAGATTTTTTCTTTCGTCCTATGCCCCTTTTACCTTCAATTTTGCCTTGTAATATTACCTAGAGCTGCTCAAATTCCCTATGGCGCATTATGTGTCCTAGATATGACGTCTTTCTAATTTTGATAGTATTGACCAGATGAGGGCGTGTGTCCATTGCTCTCAGTACTTCTTCATTCGTAGTTCTGCTGGTCCAGCTTATTCTTAGCATTCGGCGGTACATCCACATTTCAAATGAATTTAATTTGTTGACGTCATACTGTTTTAATGTCCAGGTCTCACAGCCATATAGTAATAGAGACCATACATGACACTTTAGTGTTCTCAATCTTATTGAGACTGATAGCTTGGGGTTACAGAGCATTTTACGCATATTCATAAAACCAGATCTTGCTATTTCAATGCGTCTTCTAATTTCTTTTGAGTGGTCTAGTTGACTATTTAGTTCTCTGCCCGTTTAATATACTCACATAATATACACACGCACTCACAAATACATAACACACCCATGCTCAATCAACACATCCATGTTTAAATATATATGCTTTTGTACTTACTATTTACATAGTAGATTCCATTTTGATCTACAAAACCGTTCGGGAAGACGAATTGCGAGTCGTATTCTAAATCTGAAAAAAAAAAGAAAGTTGTGATACAAATTATATGAAATCTATATTTACTAAAATTCGAAATCTTAAAGGACATTTTTAAGTACACTGTAAAAAAAATTAGTACATCTGCCGATTTAAAGGTGGTAATAAATTGTACCCCTCATTATCGAGATCAAATTTTACTATAAGAAAGCTGCAAATGTTATCATCCTTACCAGTTAAAATACTATTTAAATTACGTATAATTTAAGTCATAACAACATTTTTGCTTATACCGTATATATAAAGGTAATTTATGTACTGGAAAAAGGTAAATCTGCTAAAAAATTTTACAGTGTACGAAAAATTAAAAAATCACGATCACTTAAAATAACATCGATTTTTCAGACTAAAACAAGATTATAGTGTATCACCAAGGGTTTTCGAAATATACATTGACAGCATCATAAGAGGGTGGGATAAAATACGGACAATAAGGACAGGTACACAAGTTAATTATGTAAAGTGCTTACTAAAAATTAAGCAGAGTATATTTACCGATGTTTAATTCTTTTCAATGCTTTTTAGTTTGTAGTTGTTACTTTACTTCAAATATACGTATCGTAAATAAATTTTATTGATTATTTATTAAAATTGTGCAGTGTGTTTGAGTTAACCTTGCCGGAATTCGCGTACAGTTTTCCGTTTTAACGATTTCTGGAAAATGATATATCGCGGGAAAAAGTTTATTGCTCAAAAAGATCTTTTTAAGGTAACACACTTATAACAACTTTTCTATGGATGTTTGGTTTTTTATATTGTTCTTTTTAGATGAACTGATGATGCTTTCTGAGCAGAAAGCGAAACGTCTTCAATAAATAGATGAAGTAGCCACCTTCTTTGTCTTTTATTTCTCCACTTTGACCGAAAAACCCACCACTCTTCGAGTGTACCTTAGTTTATATATATATATATATATATATATATATATATATATATATATATATATAGAAGTAAACGTTAAATAGTGGGTTTGCAGCAATAAAAATGAAATGTGTACTCTTTTAAATTTTTATTCCAAGCTTTCGGACATTGGTTATGTCCTTCATCAGGGAGAAACTTAACGAGGTTGTATCAACAAAGATCTATTATAATATTGATAAAATTTATCATGGTCTCTCATCTATTTTAATATATAAAAACTATTTTTATGTTTAAAATTTTAAAAAATTAAGTTTATTTTAGAATAATTAAGTGTTTTTGTATTTACAGTAATAATTTTTTTAAAATTTTAAACATAAAAATAGTTTTTATATATTAAAATAGATGAGAGACGATGATAAATTTTATCAATATTATAATAGATCTTTGTTGATACAACCTCGTTAAGTTTCTCCCTGATGAAGGACATAACCAATGTCCGAAAGCTTGGAATAAAAATTTAAAAGAGTACACATTTCATTTTTATTGCTGCAAACCCACTATTTAACGTTTACTTCCTTACGTTGTCAACAAATACTTCTGGTTCATTATATATATATATATATATATATATATATATATATATATATATATATATATATATATATATATATATATATATGTCTTGTCTATATCCCATTGTCTTTCTACAGTTTTTATACCTTTGTATTTCTCATTATGAGGATTTAAAAAGAACGTTGAGCCTAAAATAGTACCTGTTGGCTATGTGAATTCTGCGGTTTATCTCTACGGTAGTATTATCTTCAGTGTGGACGATCGCTTCTAGGTATATAAGTTTGTTAATTGCTTTGATGACGTCATTGCTGTGTAGTTTCGTTGTGAGATTTTCTTATCCTGGTGATTTGTTTTTGGTTAGTTTTTTTAAGTGCCTCTTTAACTTCAACAATTGTAGGTGCTTTCTCTTTCCCCTCGCCTGTTTCACATACTTCATTCCTTTCTTTCAACTTTTTTTCTTTTTTCTTATATATTAAGTAACCTGTTAAAGTATTTCACCCATCGATTCAATACATCTTTGTTTGATTAATGGGTCGCCATTCAGACTTCTGCCTTGATTTGCAGTTGCCTTGAATTATTTTCGGTTGATGTTACCTTTCTTATTGAATGCTCTGAATTATTCCACTCTAGATTTTCTATAAATATATTTAAGTTCCTTATTTAGGTAGATTCGTTTTTTCCTTTGGTGTATTCTCTTTTCTTCTCTTCTCTTTATATGGTACTTTAAATATTTATATTAAATAATTTCCTTACATCAACTGCACGCTCTTTTGAAATACATATAGTATAATATTGCTTACCTGTTGATTGGTGGTCGGGAGTACCGTTCCCCGTGGAATTACCCGTTGATGTCGTGGAAGTACCAGTTGACGTCTGCGTCTGGTAGTTTCTGGGCTTGTTCAGGTAACCCTTCTTAAATAGAACATCTTGTCTAGGAGTCGTGATTTTAGTATACTCATCTAGAACAAATAGAAAATAACTTAATACAAATTATTGGGACCGAATTGTGACAAGTGTGAATAAATAATTGCTAAAATGTAATACATTTTTTAAAAACGTATAAAATATAATATAAAATGTATACAATGCAAAATATGTAAGATATAAAAGTAATTTTATGCAATGCAAACTAAAACACGCTTTATTACTCGCTTAATTGAGCCAATTACCTTAACAATGGTATTCTTAAATAATTATATACTACGTAAAAAGAGTTTAAAAAAGTTATCTCTTGTTTCATAATACTACTACGATGTACAAGGTTCAGTCTAGATTAAGAAGATGTATATAACCAGTTATTTGTAGTGTTAGCAAAGCTTTGTACTACAATATATTAAAGTTTATTGAAAATGTCTGTATCTTTCAGGAAACAAGGAAATAAAGAGAAATATCATCGATCCAAAGGAAGACTGGAAGCGAAAATGGAAAACCTTTAAAAATATAAGAAGCCAACGAGGAAGATCCTAAAAGAAAGAAAACACTAAAAAAGCTAAATTATGGATGACTTGTAAGATATTGCAATTATTGGAAAAGAGAAGATTATATAAAATATTCAGGATTATGATTTATTGGGTGCAACTTACCATGCAGCTTATAGGGAGCAACCTATGTTCGAAACAAAATAGAAAATACCCAAAGAGATCACTGGCATCACGTCTCTAGATATATATATATATATATATATATATATATATATATATATATATATATATATATATATATATATATATATATATATATATCTAAAGTATTCAACTAGTGAATTCAGAGGTTTAATCGGTCATTCAGGTTGGCAAATAAAAAAAGAAGTCAACTACTTCATAAGTTTATCGAAGACGTTTCGCTTTATATTTCTAAAGCTTTATCAGTTCTCTAAAATATAACAAATGACATAGAGTTTATAAGAAATACAGATGTTTATAGTTCATAACTTACAACTCAATATGTAGTATATTATCGATGTTATCATATATCTACTGTACACTTTACTCATTATTTAAAACTAACTTAACCAAAAAAGAAAAAACAAAAAACAAAAAACAACACACAAACTTTGCCGAAAATAATGTTCATATTCGTAGATATGAATATTTAAAAAATTTTAAACGAACATTTGGCTTCATTTAGATGGTTCTCCGCTGAAGACCAACAAAGTTCTGATTTATTGCAATCTAGCAAACAACTTGACGCGATACCGAAAAATTTTTTATTTAAGGGCCATGTGTCACCAAATTCCAAGGTTTGAGACAATTATGAACTTCTACAGGGGACATTGCATAATTAGTTGGACGGGTGGAATTTGTATGGCGGAAATATTTTGATATATTATTTTTAATTTATGTTTTAATGAAACTTGGAAATAGGGGATGATTTTGTTATTATTTTGAATGGAAAATACGCCAACTTTTAACTGAAGAATAATTGGTATCATTTATTTCGTAAGATGAGAGAGTGGTAAACCTGGCTCAAATTGTCGATGTCGGTTCTTTTGTTTATTGCCGATGAGTTCTTGAGGATCTCACACATTTCAATAAAGGAGCGTTTCTGATGGTTGTTTTGTTTCGCCAGTATTTTGGTATTTGTGAAATCAATGTGATGTTTAGTGGAAATGGCGTGTTGTGCAAGGGCACAAGAGGGTTTGGAAAGTCTGATGTCACTTTTGTGTGAAGTTATACGCCCTAGAAGAGATCGACTAGTCTGGCCAATGTAGCAGGAGTTACATTCTGAACAGGGTATCTGATAGACAACATTAGTGTGCTCTAACGAGCTTAGTGGAGTTTTAGACTTGGAGAATAACTTTCCAATGGTTTTAGTATTTTTTAGGAATATTTTGACGGGTAAGTTTTTGAATAGTTTAGTAAGCTTGTTCGTAATTTGTGGGAAATAGGGAAGAGAAGCATATTTTGTGGCTGGTTTTGGGGTTAACGGGGAAATGTTCGTCTGTATGCTATTGGATATGGAGGCTAGTATTGCACCGCTAGGTGCTTCCGAAATAGAATGACCATAGCTTTTAGAGAAAAGATATCTGTTGATGATGGATATCTTCAACAGCATCAACTTCATCTCTGATGCGACTGCGCTCAGCTGGTGCAAACCTTGATGTAGGAATGGGACAATTGAGAACTCGTTTCTAGCGGGGAGAGCTGGATGCGCTACCACTGCTACAGGCACGCTGCGACTCAATTGAACCAAAGTTTGTCTTTAACAAACCCTACAGAATTGAAACAAGACAGTATATGGAGACAAACGTGGCAAATGCCTATTGCATATACACCGATGGCTCCAAAATGAAAGAAGGCTCAGGATGCGGGATATACTCCAGATCACTGAACCTAAGAATAAACTGGGGTATGGGCAAAAATGCCAGCGTAGTTCAGACAGAACTGACTGGTATCTCCGTAGCCACAAAAGAGATAACCCAAAAAGGTATAGCAGGGAAAACTATAATGATTTACACAGATAGCAGACAAGCGCTACTAACCTTGAATAGACCACGTGTCACATCAGGTTTAGTAATGGAGTGTCACGAGTCACTAACTCAAGCTTCGGATGGTAATACCATCATCCTGAGGTGGATTAAAGGACACAATAGCAATAAAGGCAATCGCATTGCTGACCAATTATCTAGGAAGGCGGCAGGCCTAAGACTCTTAGGACCTGGGGATCTTCTTGGTTGGTCAACTGCAACACCACACCTCCACACACTGGGGCTAACAGACACACCTCTATGTAGGAAGTGTGAACGAGAAGACGAAACTGTAGAGCATGTCCTATGTGAATGCTCGGAGTTATCGTTAATACGAGAGTACGCGTTCGGCGAGTCCTGGCCCACACCTGCCCACATAAGAGAGATGTCTCCTGATAACTTGTCCACCTTCCTAGAAATGGCAGGATGAACAATGAGCTAAGGGTGACAGCTACCTGGGAGGATGCACAATGGTCAATTGTGGCCTAAGTACTGTGAAACTTAACTCGCCCTCCCTACCGTACAGATGCAGATACATATACACCCAAAGAGATCTTAACAGTTACCACGAACTCTGGAAGTATAGCCAAAGTGATTAAATCGTCGCGGATTTGCTAAAAGAACGGGAGCGAAGAGGCTGACACGTATTTAGTCTTTGACGCTAAAGATCAAGTAACTTTTCGATCGGTACTCTGGAGATGAGAATGGAACCCAGACGCGATTGTGGAGACAAATCCTATGCTTTATCTCCATAAGCGAAAACAATCAACCCCTGGCAGTTTCACGTACGGTATTCCCAGATTTTCTACATAGCCAACACAGACAAGTTGTAATAGAAGTTGGCTACAAAATAACAATAATACCATCTTTTCCTAGATCTAGATGGAACTTAAAAAAACAGACTAAGCGAGTGAGAGATTGTGCAAATATCTGGGATGGATAAACCTAACAGGAGCAAACTATGTTGAGTGTTGAGATTTGTTGGCGCGGTTATCACTACAGCGAAGAAAATTATACCCAGAGAATGTTGTAAAGAATATGTCCCCGGATGGGATGAAAAATAGAAATTGGTCTTTTTACCTTGCTTGGAATGCTAGTAATGCCTGAAGGAACGATAAGTTAGAGCCTCGAAAAGAAGATACAGCTTTATATTTATGTTTTGGACTTGAATTTTCTTTTGAATTGGGGGCATCCTCTTTTAGAGCCAAAGATCTGTTTATATGTTGTTTCCTTTTTATTCTGTATTCTTTAATTTTCTTACTTATAGATCAGTTCTTATTATACTTCTTCATTCATTTGTTCATGAAATCTTGTAGCATCTTTCACTCTTCTAAAGTTACCAAAAATTAAGTTACATACCAAATATATTTATATTTCTAACATATCTTTCTATATATCCATTTCCGACATTCATTTAAATCCCGAACTTTGAATTTATTGTTTCATTTCAGTCCTTCGCGTGTGTATATCGGTTTTTGTGACAAAGTATGCATATTGTATACTCAATAATGCAGCTTTTGATAAAATAATTATACCGTTACATGACAGTTTGTGTTATTCGTTAACTACGTTGTGTACCAATTCCCACGGGTGTAAAGGACAATGGGGGCCAGTTAAAAACTTTAATTAAATTTAATAAAAGTTAATTTTAAGTAAAAAAATTTAAAATCTTAACGTAAAGTACTTTTTTAGTATAAATTTGGTTTATAATCATACAAGTAGACTTAATACATGCCGCTACAGGAGGTTTTATCAAATATTAACAAATAACACATCAATGAGCAATACGTGCATATTCAATCAAATCATATGTAGTATGTAAGGGCAGCATTGAAATTACAGTCGTAATTTTGAGCATTCATGTAGACACCACTGTAAGAGCAGACAAAATTTCTTTTTGTAACGTAAGCTTTAAAATTTTGTAAGTATATACACTAATATCTATAGCCGGTTTCTACAGGTAACTATAGTGGTGAGCAATATCTTATCATGTAAACAATATATAGCGGCGTTGCAATGTGAACCAATTCGATTTCTTCTTCTTCTTAGCCTTCTGTCGTCCATGTTTGGACATAAGCCTCTCCCAACTCCTTCCATCGGTCTCTATCCTGAGCAACGTATTTCCAATTTGTTCCGGCTATTCTTTTAATATCATCAACCCATCTCATCTGTGGTCTTCCTCTTGGTCGTTTACTTTCGTAAGGTCTCCAATGTTGTATTGTAGTATTCCAACGTTGGTCTTTTTGTCTAGCAGTGTGGCCCGCGAAGCTCCATTTACGTTTGGCAATTTTTGTTGCTATGTCCTCGACTTTTGTTTCGGATCTTACCCAGTCCTTCCTCTTTTTATCTAACAGTCGTATACCTAACATTGCTCTTTCCATTGTTCTTTCTGTTGTGGTTAGTTTACTCATGTTTGCCTTGGTTAGGGTCCAGGTTTGACATCCATATGTCATGATAGGAAGGATGCATTGGTTGAACACTTTGCTCCTCAAGTATTGGGGTATTTTGCGGTTCTTAAGTATCCAACTAAGTTTTCCAAATCCTGCCCATGCTAGTCTTGCTCTTCTAGTAATTTCCGCACTTTGGTTCTCTTTGTCAAGTCTCAGGATTTGGATATAGAAATTCTCTCGATTAGAATATATTATATTTGAATTTGCAAAATATTGTATTACTCATCTAAACACTAAATGAAATAGGCTTTTACAAAGATTGTTTTATTTTTAAAATCGTAATTATGTAGTCATTAGGAACATACAAAGAATTGATAGGAATTATTTTCAAGAATTTCTAACCACTGGACTTGAAACAAGTATGTAATTCAGTCTCATTCATTTACCATTATCGCAAAGAGAAGTGTAAATATGTTAAGTATGGTACGAATAAACAGATCAAATTATCAAATTTACACCAGCAATCAAAGGGTTAGTTTACATGATGTTTATATATACAGATTACGACATTGTTTTATTGGTCATACAACACAATGGCAATCGCTGTGACATGTTACACGTTTCCACCTCTATATTCATTTCACAGTAGGAACGAATTGTCGTAATTGTCACTTGTCACACTGACACTAAAAATTTCAAACGAAGTTCTGAAAGAATAAACAAATAATTAATAAAATGCCTATTACGTTGTATACCGTCCAAGAAAAAGTTTAACTTGTAACATGGTACGTTCAGGGTCATTCGATACGCGAAGTAATTGATTTATTTATTGTTGCCTTCGAAAATAGACCCCCACCAAGTGTTACAACAGTTAAAAATACCATTAAATATTTTCAAACTTCGGGATGTGTAAACAGTTGTAAAAAGTGTCATGAAGGGTTTGTGAAATTATATTAGGTAAACAGAATGAAAATGTACACTTTTTAAAAAATAATTAATTTTCTGAAGAATCTTCATTTTCATTACATAAAAAACACAATCCATCCGTTGCAAGGTATCATTCTCGGAAAAATATGCACCTCAGTGTTGCAGTGCGAACGCAGCATCCGCAAAATTTAAGTGTTTGGACTGGGATGTTAGGCGACCATATTGTCGGTCCATTTTTTATCGATGGAAACCTAAACGGGCCCAAATATTTACAACTTTTACAGAATGAGATCATTCCGGCAGTTAGACGCCTTCCCGTTAATTTTCAGGACGTTTATTTCCAACAGGATGAAAAGAAAACCTTTATAGGCATCAGTTTAAAAGGGCCACAAACCTAGTCGAATTAGGGGCAAAAATACTTCATTTCTCTGCAAGCATTACACTAGCCCTACTCCAAAATATGAGGAGAAATCTGTATGACAGATTTGGTTACTGTTTAGCACAAGGACGTGAAATATTTGAGCCCTTAATTCATTAATCTGTTATTTGTTAGGTACATAATTTTTTGTTAGGTACATTTTACGAAGTTTATAGGTTCTTAATTAGGTAGTATTTTTTGTTTAAGTTTGGAAGAATTTTATGGTTTTTTTTATGTAATTGAACTTTGTTCAATGAGTTTGATCCTCACTTACAGTTCACTGTTGAACTTGAGGACCCCATCACCAATAGTATTCCCTTCTTAGACATGCATGTCATTAGAATGGAAGACAACACCTTAACCACAAGTTGGTATAGGAAACCAATGGCCTCTAATAGGTTTCTTAAATACCAATATTGTCATCCTTTTCAATATAAATTAAACCTTATTAAAGCTTTAAGCTGCATGCTGAATAGGCTAACACACCCGGTTAATCGAAGGGAATCCCTTCAACTACTCAGAAACATATTGATTAAGAATTCCTACCCATCTTCCCTCATTAATAAATACCTTTATTTACAAAGCTATGGTTCCTCATTAAATGGCATACCCAATAGTGACCAACTTAGAGTAATATCAAATAATACCATTAATAACACTGTTCTGTCTACTAGTGTACTTGGGACTCCAACTACCCATTACTCCTCTTTACCTTATTTCCCTCAAGTTACAGAAAAACTTATTAAACTGTACAAACATAATAATGTACCTTTTAAAATTGCAGTGGAGACCTTACGAAAGTAAACGACCAAGAGGAAGACCACAGATGAGATGGATTGATGATATTAAAAGAATAGCCGGAACAAATTGGAAATATATTGCTCAGGATAGAGACCGATGGAAGGAGTTGGGAGAGGCCTATGTCCAAATATGGACGACAGAAGGCTAAGAAGAAGAAGAGAAAATTGCAGTTAAGAATGCCAAGACTGTCAGAAATTTGTTTTCTAAAACTAAAACACCCTTGTCCATTTTGGAACAAGTCAATATCATCTATAACATACTTTGTGCTGAGTGTGACTCGTGCTACATCATCGTTCAGACAGGAAGATCACGAGAGGGCGTCTTACGACACACCGCAGTGATATTAATTTATCTAAGCAGCCGAAACAGCTGTAGTGATAAGTTTTCAGTGTTTTAATATTATAAAAATTTGGACAACTGTATATTTAAAGGCTTGTCTGAATTACACTTTAAGATGGAATCTGTTTATTATAGAAACTCTGACTAATTAGTATTGAACAAAATTGATACCATATTTAACATCATTCTGTACACCACTAAATGTTTATACCTAAATAAATCATTACGTATAAATTGAAAACGAGCAAACAACTTTATCTCATTCATTCAACTCAACAACTTGTATCGTGCAATAAATTATCAGCTTTTTATTATTTCGTAATTTTCGTTTCATGTGGGTCAAGTTAATTTTCTAGGTTATTTTAACAATAATTTCGTTTCAAAAACAATATAAAGTCGAGGAGTCGTTTGCTAATAATAATCGAGCAAGCGTTTGATTGATGCTCTAAATATAAAATGAGCGAGGAGTCGTATACAATGACTTTATTGCTGTAGTAAATCAGTAAAAATAATTTATGGGGTTGTTAAGTTTGCGTAGCATGAGTATAAAATACTTTTAAGCAAGTTTAACTAAGTAAACTTACTTACCTTTACTTGGATTTACCTGAAAGAATTGATTTGTGCGTAGGTTTGTTAAAATAATAAAATCTTTACCAGTAAATCGATACAACGGAAGACCGAAGAGAGAACACCGAGAGGAATATACATACAAAGAGAAAGCCGAGCAAACTTTGCCCACTGTCGTTAGCGAACGTTTTTTGTCTCTTTGTATGATGGAAATAAAGATGATTCTTTAACAGCATGAGATACAAATGATTTACCAAAACAGTAGCCAAAAACACATTTAATTCATCGTTGCTTCCGCAAACACAAGATGCAGTTCGTTTCCACAGTATTCATCACCAGAAAACATTGCTATACTGAAAATTGGGGATCGAAAAGCATAAAAAAATTTGGATACCAATCAAAACTTTCAAAACTCCAGCACCTCCGAACTTCTGAAATTAATTTTCTGGGATACTGTGGAAATATGTGTGGTTGCCGAAAAGCAGGCCTCAAATTCTTTGCAGTGTACCTTAATTGTTTTTGGTAACAACTTTGTTTAGCTGCAGTAACATTATGGAAATCATCATCATTGGTGCTACAGCCCTATAAAAGAGCCTCGACCTTCCCAAGTCTATTACGCCAGTCAGTTCTATCCATTACCAACTGTTGCCAGTTTGCTGCGCCTATTTGTCTACCATCCTCATCTACACCCTCCCTCCATCTAAGTTTTGGCCTACCCCTACTTCTACTTTCCACAGTTTACGACATAAGGATTCTTCTAGGAGGGTTGTTCTGCTTTGAGCTTGCCAGATGTCCTGCCCATCTTAGTCTTCCTATTTTTATAAAGGATACTACGTCTTTACCACCAAATATATGTTTATATCTGTGATATATCTCGTAGTTGTACCTCCTTCTCCAAACACCATTTTCACAGATGTCACCGAATATTCTTCTCAGGATCCTTCGAGCGAAAAATATAAGCAGGAGATTTTCATCTGCCTTGGAAATGGTCCATGTCTCCGACCCATATGTTAACACTGGTTGTATAAGGGTTTTGTGTATGGTTATTTTTGTTTTTTGGCTTAAGTTTTTGCTTCTGATATGTCTACTCAGTCCAAAATAGCATTTGTTTGCTAGGATTATTCTTCGCTTGATTTCTTCCGTCATGACGTTCTCCTTGGTGATCAGGGAGCCTAGATATGTGAATTTGTCCACCACTTCAAAGGTAGAATTGTCAACCGTGAATTGGTGGCCTATGTTTCTGGCTCTATTGTTGGGTGTTGATGCAATTATCTTAGTTTTATCTTCATTTACTTGCAGGCCCATATTTTTTGAGGCGTTTGACGAGGTGGTATACATTTCTTCTAGCTTGAGTGTTGTGCGGGCAACTAGGTCCACATCATCTGCATATGCCAAAATTTGGCATGATTTATTAAAAATGTTTCCTCTGTTGTCTATTTGGGCATCCCTGACCGCCTTTTCCAGAGCTATGTTGAAAAGGAGACACGCCAGCGCATCTCCCTGTCGCAGCCCAACATGCGTTTCAAATGCCTGTGATTGTTCGCCCTGTATTTCGACTTTGCAAATAACTTTACGCATTGTAGCCTTAACCAATCTTATCAGTTTATCGGGGATGTGGAATTCATCCATGGCTTCGTACAATTTATTTCTTAGGACACTATCATAGGCCGATTTGAAGTCTACAAAAAGATGGTATGTGTCGATATTGAATTCATTGGTTTTTTCCAGTATTTGCCTTAGCACAAAGATCTGGTCTGTTGTTGATCGACCAGGCCTAAAACCACTTTGATATTTGCCAAGAAGCTCCTCTGAATATGCACTTAGGCGACCATATAAAATACACGAAAATATTTTGTATGCTGTCTTAAGGAGGGTTATTCCCCTATAGTTTCTGCATTCTAATTCATCGCCCTTTTTGTGTAGCGGGCAAACGATCCCAATACACCACTCTTCTGGGATTTGTTTCTCATTCCGGGCTCTCAGTATGATTTTATATATACGATTAGTCAGAGTAGCACCTCCACATTTAATAAGTTCCGCGGGTATACCATCACTTCCTGGAGGTTTATTATTTTTTAGGTGTATTATTAACATTATGGAAATATCAAAATTAATCAAAAATTTTAAAAAATTCGTAGATGAATTACCCACAATGACAATGAAAATTCTAATTCCTGTTTTCCGCAAATATTTACCTTCGGTACTGAATTAGAAACGCTGCCTGGACTATCAAAGAAAATGAAAAAACAATAGCTGGAAAACAACTTTTTAAACATATAATTATGCTCAATATTATTATAGGATACCACTTAAAAAACGCGCCTTCGGCCTCTACCTCATAGATGGTCGGAAAGAAGGTCGCTAATAAAACAATAATAACATAGGAATTTTTAAGAAATGATAAATTATATGAATAAAAAAATATAATAGAAAACTAAGCCTAATGGTTCGTTTTGATTGTATATTTACGAGTATTCAAAAACCCGGTCAACTTTGGAGTGCTGTAAAACACAGAGAATTTAATGAAATTAAAAAAAATTGTAATGAAAATTGATCAATCAGACACTATCTATATTATTGCATGGATGTCTTTTTATTGTAAAAAGTTAAAAGTTACCAGAAAAAAGTTATAAGGCCCAAAAGAAAATTTGTTCAAAAATGTTTTTTTTTTTTTGTACTTTTTCGTTTTATAATAAAAAGTAATACAAATAAAGATTTAGAAAATTTAATTTGGTACAAATAATGCCCCTTTAAACAGCGCGAAAACCTGTTGCACCCCTTATTCCAAGATGGCGAGTATTCAACAACCTGGTCAACTTCGGAGCGCTATAAAATCCAGAGATATTAATAAAATTAAACAAATTTGTAGTGAAAATTATTCTTTAAATATCCTCTATAATATTCCTCTGACGTTATTTTATTTTAAAAGGACCAGAAAAAAGTTATAGCACCCAAAAGAAAATTTGTTCAAAAATTGTTATTTTTGTTTATAATAAAGATTTAGAAAATTTAATTTGCTACAAATAATGCCCCTTTTTGCAATATTACGGTATATTGTAATACCTACCCTCACACATAAAAAAATACAATTGCGTTCTTTCAAAAATGTAATCTCAATGTAACTTTTCAATGGACTAAACACAAACTTCAACACGAAGATACCAAAAACAAAAATATCAAAGAAAACAATAAAGTAAACAATGTTTAGAAAGCTTTACAAGACTTTAAAAAAACGTTTAACCTTCGCGTTATACGAATCAAGTTTATGTAATTGCGTCACGTTAGTTTAATTTTTCTCCAATAATTTCAAATTAGATCCAATTTTTTCTGCTTGTTAACGGAAAAATAGCAAACAAAACATCATTAATGAAAGCGGTGTTTGAATAGAATTTGATAATTGAAGGATATCCGAGTCTACATATAAATTGGTCTCTATTTTTATAACATTCATTATATTAATAACGCATTAGCCTTATTAAAGATGGCATATTTACGATTAGTTGGTTTTTTGGAGCGACAATTCGCGTCAATTAGTCATTGATTGGTGATAAGGTTTTCCAAAAAAGTGTAGTCATTAAAATGACATGCTTTTTCCCGTTTTTGACTTATAAATCAGAAATTTTCATATTTATTATTAAAAAATACGGTTTTCTCGTATTTACAAAGTCAATTGAACAACCTTATTTACCACATTATTGGATAATTCATATTTTGACGTTGGGATCCATTGGTGCCACCCTCAGACTTCTGGTAATATGTTCATTTTTAATTTTATCCTTTCTTGTCAGTCTCATTCATCTAAGCATTCTTAATTTTGCCACATATATTCGTTGTTCCCGTTTCATTCAGTTCCGTACATCATAGCTGAACTTATGGCAGTTTTGGTAAATACTTTATTTTTGTCCTACTAATTTTTAAAACTTTTTTCTGAAAAGCTTGTCTCTACTATTCTAGTTTTTGTTATAAATCCCTTTTAATATTTCCTGCCACACTACCTCGTCAGCATACATTAGGTACCGGAGAATGTTATTCTGTAGTTTCCCTGTTATCTGATCCAACACTAATGAGAATAAATAAGGGCTAAGTACCAGAACCTGCAATCCTACTTTCTAATTTATCAGGCTCCTGCACACCTGTACTAACACTATTTGTTACTCCCTCAGTACATTTTCATATATTCACCAAGAACTCTTTTTTTATTGACCGCACACCATAGAATCTCTCACGGAATATCATATATTAGCTCAAGACCAATGAATATGATATGAGGGTGTGTCCCTTTAGTCCTCCCACCAGTTTCAAAGCAGGTCGATTTTAAGAACCACATTTTGACGTTTTGTGGATGATTTTTTTGAAAGGTAATCTTTTTAAATTTGGCATATTAAAACTTAAAAGTATGTTCTTTCAAATAACGCTAATTAGATCTCTTAATTGTAATAAACAAAGCTGCTGTAAATTTAAAAATCAACATGTTTTTGCAGAATTATTTTGTAATATTTAAAATTATTTTTCTTCATTTGTTTTTAATAATATTGATATAATTAATCTTCTTTTTCCATAAACTACCCATAGAATTACTATAACTTCATTATTTTCTGACTTTTATTGTTGCAAGAAAATTTAATTTGGGATAAACAAATAAAAATTACTATTAAACTAAACTTAACGGCAAAAATTTTTGCAACACCAAAAAATATGCTCATTTTGATAGTTGATTTTCTCGTGAACGTATTAATGGATTCCGCTATTTTTTTTTTTTCATTATTTTAGACTTTTTTTTGGTATTTATATTTTGAGCTTATACCAGCTGGAGCAAAAAAATTCTTTTTCTTATGTTAATTTTGAGACACCCTATAGGGAGGAGGGTACAAGGGTGGGTTTACATTGAAACCACGTTGTAGTCTCAGGTTTTGTGAACATTTTGTTTTTTTTTTCTCTGATATCGTTAAAAACAAAGAAAATAGACAGTTTTATTCTTTAGCATATGTTTTAACTGAAACAATACTAAATTAACAATAAAAAATAACAACAGTGAAGAAAACTTAAAAAATTAAATGAAACAACGTAAACTAATATTGCGTGTTGCTCCCTCTACTTCTAATAACAGCTTCACATCAACGAGGCATGGTGAATATTAAAAAGGTTATTTGTTTTGTTCTATGGAGTTTAAGATATTAATAACCATAGTTTCTATATCTTGTAGGGAAGCAGGAATAGGCTGACGCAGTTTTAATTGTCTACCGACAATATCACATAAGTGTTCTAAAGGATTCATGTCGGGACTGAGAGGGGGCCAATTAAATGTCTGAATATTTACTTCACCTAAATATTTAGTAACGACATACAATACATGAGGCCTTGTGACAAGATGAAATTATTTCCTATATAAGGTGCGAAAGAAACAACGTGTTCAAAGCAGCAAAATTTCTGTAATGTACCTTTCGGTCTTTAAATAAAGAGCCTCCACAAAAACGTTCTTGCTATCAAGGAAATTCCACGCCAAAGCATCACAGAGCCCCCATTAAGTAAGAGTTATTCGTCGACCAGGTGAGCCGTAATGCACAGTTCATAAGAGACATAAGTGAGACGATATTGTTTAAAGCGTCGATAAGAATTATTATTAGAAGTAGAGGGGGAAACACGCAATATTGGTTTACGTTCTGTTTCTTTTCTTTGTTTTTAAAGATATCAGGAAAATGAAGAAAAAAAAACAAAATATGCAGAAAACATAAGACTATAACATGGTTTCGATGTAAACCCACCCTTGTACCTTGTTCTCCCTACAGGGTGCCTCAAACTTAACATAAGACAAACATTTTTTCTTCCACCCGGTATAAGCCCAAAAGAGAAGTTTGAGTAAACCTTTGGCCAGACAAATACCAAACCGTATAAATACCAAACAAAAAGTCTAAAACAATAAATAAAAATTAGCTGAATCCGTCAATCTGTTCACGAGTAAATTGGCTATTAAAATGAGCAATATTTTTGGTGGTGCAAACTTTTGCGGCAAACGACTTATTTTGCAACTTTCTAAGCAACAAATAAAGATATAAACATTTGAAGAACAACATTTTGAAGGTTTTTTTATGACGTATAAGATTATTACTCTTACATTTGTTTCAAATGCTTCATTTTTACTGATAGACGAAAAAGTGAAAATTTACCGTTTTTTTGACCTTAATTTGTTAATAACCAAATAAGTCTAAAAAATCGACTACAGGAAACTGTCGTACTACTTAAAACAACTGTCGTTTACCTGGAGGGGTCGTTACAAGAAAAATCTTATTTCCCTAACGTTTCCTTATTTTTTGATTTACTTAAGCAACTTCCTTATTTATTATTTTGGTAACCATTTCTGTTAACACTTCGTTAGCTCAACTGGTTTTCTGTCATATTCTTCATTAATAAATTATCAAAATACTTTTTCCAACGCTTCTTGATATCCATTTGGTGAACTAGTATTTTAATATTTTCACTTCGGATACATCTAATCTGACCAAAATCTTTTGCTTGTTTTGCTCTATTTTTAGTTATTTTATATATCACGGTTTCTTGAAAAAAAAAAAATAGTGGGAAAATAAAACATTCCCAATACTGTATTCGTTATATGTTGTTACTGCTATCATTGAGCTTTTAGAAAAGTTACCCAATGAAAAATTATGTCGCTACGCATATGACTACAGAACGTTTCCTAGGCTAGGAGATTCCTTAATTGCATTAAACACATTCTCAAATATTTGTACATTGTATTATCGAGAATGATATATAGGCTAATGGTGCTAAAAAAATATTATACGAGAGCAGTGTGAAAAGTACACCGTCTATAAATAGCACTAATGAAAAATATAATTTTGTTATGTTGGTACATATGTCGCAACGGTAAATACTGAAAGTCCACATGATAAACAAATAGTTTGTATAAATCAAGCAGTTTAGGTTAATAAAAAATCGAAAAGATGTGAATACCCTTTCATCACAAAATTCTTGGTTTTGGATAGTTTTAGAATGACGGATATTTGTCCAAATGTGGTGTTAGCATATAAATATCTACAAAAAATTGATATAGTTCAAGTTGAAAAGTTCAAAACAATCTAACTTTACTAGCAAATCGTATTTCGACGATGACTGTATACAAGCAATTATTTTCTACTTTATTTTTTTATTTATACCAGCGGTCTCGTCTAACCAACAAGACGATTTTCCAATCTGACTAAAGGTACAGTTACAACACCCTACCTAGGCCGTCTACAAAAGTTATTTCCTCGAGAAGTGTATTATAATACTCATGTCCGTCCGTATAGATATCTAGTCTAATGAGAAACATCGTAAATCTTACTGCACACCGATAATCTCAATGAAAATAAAAGCTCGTGCGAAAATGGTAGCGAACTACAATTACCTAGTAAAGTCACACTGTTTTGAACCGTTTGACTCCCGGAACTCCAAAGCATATCATTGTCTAAAAAAAAGACAGTTAAGATTTGATTTCACGTATATAATGCCTCTGTATATTCGCTTATACGTATTTCATCCTAACAGGAATCATCAGAAGGGCGACTGGTAGAGCTTCTGTACCTGTCGCTCTGATGATTCCAGTTAGGATAAAATACGTATAAAGGAATATACAAAGGCATTATATACGTGAAATCAAATCTTAACTGTCTTTTTTTTATTTCGATATACTCTTTATAAGTACTTGAAACCAATTCGCCAATGATTTTTTGTTTAGATGAGGAGATATTTTATGGAATGCAATTTTTACATTTTCCATATCTCTCTTTCATCTTTTAGCATCGTCTGTTGTGCCTTCCAATTCTTAAAAGGCACAGATCAAAGCAAAAATCTAAATTTTGTTTCCGACAATAGAAATCATCGGATTTATACTTTCGCGATTTATATCATTGTCACTTTTGACTTTGAAAAATAATACGGTTTTAGAAGAGGTCAGGCAGAGTAACTGCGTCAACAAAATATCCGAACCTGCGACTCCTTTATTAATGATCAGGTTTACTATAGCAACTACAAATTAATAGGGGAAAACTAAATTGTTTCATGATGACCTAAATCTAGTTCATATTCCCTGTCTATAGGTGTATAATCAACCGCTTAGCAAATTCTACTTTGCAATGATGAAGGAAGAGCTGACGTCGAAAGACCAAAAGGCAATGTCACTATTAATGTTTGGATTCTGCTGAAAATTCTTCGAACCAAAAGGATCGATAGACCGTATATTAAGTCCCTACGTATACTGTACATCAGAATCAGTCCAGCTTTTTCATTTTTCCTTTGCTTAAGGTTTCTCTCCTTAATGAGCTGGCCTTAGGGCATATGCATTATTCTTAACAGACATAACACCTTAATCAAATACTCGATTAGCAGTGGAATCATAGCATCAGAACCACGAAAACGGTAAACGACGCAGCGCAATGAGACGCCAATTCGTGCACTTGGCTCAAGAATACCGTTAAAGTTCCTGACGTGAAGTCACGTGAGTGATGGTCTTCATTTTAACAAGTAAGTAAAGAACCTATTATTTACTATCTTTAAGGAACATTAATCTTAATTTCATTTTAAACTATATTTAGTTTGACGATTAGATGTCCATTTCCGAAACCATATTCAAAAGTAATAAAAAAGTAGAAAAAATAATATTAAAATGCCACAAGAGTATAGTTTCAAATAGTGGATAGTATTTCACTGGAAATAGTGCCTTCTATCACCTATGCTGCACCTCTTATGTGTAATGAAAATGCCAAACTAGAGGTAAAGCATGATATTCGTCACTTAGTGATGAAGAGTACATACATATTTTTTAAGTAGATAAAATACAGAGGTTGTCATGCCTGGCTAACAAAAGATAACTATTTGGTTGAGGCAATAGATCAGGTCACAGTTTTGACAATGAAAAATCGAAGTGAGTTAAAGCATACAATGTGGATACATCTTCAATATTAGTCAAATTTGGTTTCCTCTGATTTGCATATGGAAGTGAATTAATGATTTTATGAATTAATAAACAAGAAGAAAATTTAGAAGCATGCGAGTCCGTTTAAAGTATCTTCAAAAAGGTTTTTATTCTAATTTGTTTTTAAGATCTTATGTGTGTGAAGAAAAGTTCAGAACATTGTTACCTTATGTTTTTAGTCTTCTTCTTTATTTCTAGAGTTTAGCATTTGTTTCCTGTTCCGGAATTAAACTTTTAAAAGGGAATTCTATACTTGTTCAACCTTTGGGTTTGTAATAATTTAATATTTGTTTATTCTTACGTTCTTTTCTTACGTCTTTATTTTGTTAACTATCAAATTTTTTATTGCCTTTTACTCTTCTGAGAAATCTCATTTCGCTAACGTGGCTTGTTATCTCCTCGAGTCATCAATGCATGAAGCAGTGTCTCTTTCTAAATGATTTAAACACCGTAGGCAATTAAACTGACTCTTTTCTTCTATTCAATATGATCCATTATTATTGTTGTTGTTCTAGGATATAAATCTACAAACTAAATTTTAAAACTAAACTCTAATCCGTTTAGACAAAAAATTTAAGAGTATAGGCTTGGTTCGTGGAAGACATAAAACCCTTCTACCAAGATAGTGCCTTTACACAAAATGGTATATCAATGATTAATCTAGGAAATCTCAAACAGAATATCCATCCTCTTTATTCAGCAGACTTAGCTCCCTTTGACTTTCCAGCAATTCCAACTGTAAAGAAATTTGTATTTAAAAAATATTTCGTATTAAATGATGAGACGAAACCACTGGCAAAGAAATATTCCAGAATAAAAATGCATCATGTGAAATTTAAAAACGTGAAATCCAGTTACTGAAGATATATTTTACAAAGGAATTTGACCTAAAGAAATAATATTTAGTGAGAAATTAACACACTCTTCTCGTATATTCTGCTAGAAACATGACATTTTGAATAATTAGTTCAGCAAACAATAGTTGTGCTTTTTGTTTGTGTTTGTTCATGTTAGGAGCTCCAGATCACTTAACCGAATGCATTTTATTGCTTTAAGTCGTTAGTAGGTTAACAAAACTAGAGTAAGGCTCCAAGCTGTCGTTCTCGTGGAGAAATCAATTATTTCTTTTAATATCACTCGAGTAAGCTTCAAAAATGTGCAAAAAGAAGGAATTAATCTTTCTGGAAAATAAATGGTAATAGCAAATTTATTACAAATGACTAATTTAAATTCTGGCGAGTGTAGCTTGCCAGATTTTAAAAATTCAAGAGTAAAAAATTATAAGAATACAGATTTTAGAATTTTTTATCGCATATTTCGTTGGCAATAAACCACCATCATAACTCAACTTCACTATTCTTGTTTGTAATAAAATATATTACAAAAGGCATTTGATCTCCGAGAAATACTTGTTAAATTTAATTAATGTAAAAACTAATTTGCTCAGTGATTCATTTTGACATCGATCCAAACAGATTGTAAGGTGCAATTTTTATGGATATTCGGTTTTTACTTATCTTTCGTTTTTGATGTGTCTAAATCGTTCAATCAATACGCAGAACATTCAGTGATGTACATTAGAATTATACACTAATTAATGACCGTTTTGAAGCGTAATTTTCCCCGTCACGACTGATTTGCCTGAAAATTGTGATTTAGGTTCCTCTTACCCTCTACTTCACTTTTGGACTTGAACACAGGGTTGCTTTTAGTTGGAGGGGGGGTTCTCGGGGGTGAAAAACATTGGTTCAAAATAAGTACGGAAATGGACTTATTCTAAGCAACTTTTATTTTGTAGAGTTTTTTTACTAAGTCAATACTTTTTGAGCTATTTGCGAGTGAAAATGTATTTTTAAAAAAAAAAAATTACGTTTTCAGACGGTTTTTTACAAATAACTCAAAAAGTAACTATATTTTATCGAACAAATATTTAGCAAAAATTAGTAGAAGCAGAGTTGTAACTCATGAAAACTAGGTTTTTGTTTGTCAAATTCCAAATCGAGTACTTCAACGTAAAATAACCAAAAAAATGAAGCACTTTTCGGGGCAAACTCATCAAAAATTTTTGAAAGTGTTTAATAAAAGCTCTACTTTTGTTTTTTTTTTAGTTTTTAGCATCAAAACTAAGCGATAAAGTTGGTCTCCTTTTTTTTTGGCAAAAACATCGTGAAAATCACTCCCTTAATAGCACTCCAAATAAAATTATTCGTTCCTCCTCCTCCTCAGTCCTAATCCCTTTTGGGATGTGGTGACACCATCAGGCCTTTACAGTTTTTTCACGATTTCCCTCCATCCTTCCCTGTCCTAGGCTAGTTGTTCGGCTTCATCTAGCCCTTGGTTAATCTATATTTTTGCTTGATCTACCCAACGGCTTGGAGATCTTCCCCTAGATCTCTTTCCTTCAACTCTACCCTCGACTATCAGTTTTTCCATCGTATCTGTTCTTCTAGCAATGTGTCCAAAATACTGCAAATATCTCTGTTGTATTTGTTTAAGCAATCTATCCTTTACCAGTCTTGGTTTCGTGTGTACTGTTATGCTAGAATTTTTCCAAATTGTTACCAGTTTCATCACAGCTGTTCTAGCAATAGTCAACCTTCTACGTATCTCTCTGTCACACCCTCCGTCATTTGTTATTAGGGACCCCAGGCATATGAAACTATTTATTACTTCAAAGCCCCTAATTTCTTTAATGTGTTGAAGATTATTCCGAGCTCTGCCCTCTATCATGATCTTTCTTTGTATTACTCCTATTTAGCTTTAGTCCATATGTTTTACTTTTCGCTTCCAGACATCTCATTATGTCTTCCATTTCTTCTTAATTTGCCGCAATTAATCGTTACCGCTTTACAATTTACTTTACTTATGTATAATTACTTTACTTATGTATATAGTCTATAATGATCTGTAAGTTTGACCATTTCAAAGTGCTTAGTTTTGAATAAATTTGTTTTTTTTTTAATTTTGAAAAAAATGCCTATTTTTAAAATAACTTAAAAGGATTAGTGAGGTGAAGATATTACTCTAAGTTTGTATACACTCGTGATTAGTGACTCGTTCAAGCCCTTTTAACTACAACCATTTTAAAAATAAGGGTTAAAAAAAATTAATTTAAATGATCTCATTTCCCTTAAAAAAACCTGCAAAATGGTTTTCTTCATAGCTTAAAAGCTAACTGTAGTAAGGAGTAAAAAACCGATCATATATTTTAGGAGATATCAGAATGCCTATACTGGAGCATAAGTAAGATACCTATAATGTACTATTAAGGCACAGAAATGAGACCTGGTCATTAACGCAAGCGATCAATAACATGAATTTTTAATACACTAGTTCTGAAGTTGGTCGCAGCCGTATAAACTACTCGCAGGATTAATGGTCACCAGAGAACTTAGTTTACGTCTTTGCCAATTCAAAATCACACACACAACACTCACACTGTCATAATGGTGAAGTGAACTATTTATTACCCGCTTTATGCTACCGAATTAACCTCGCCGCTGGAGCCCCCGGTCAACAACTTACCTTGTGCCCGTCACAAATTCTAGGGTCGGCTTGGGACAACTAAGCGACTGATGGAACCAAAGTAACATCGAAATGGTAGCGTCCATTACTGTCATACTATCACAAACACACTCACACTAGGCTACTTGTAACAAACCGCCTCTTGAAAGCTGACGAGGCGTGGCCATTAACGCAAACATCCAATAACAGAATTTTTGTGCAATAAACTAGTTCTGAAGTTGGATGTAGACGTAAAAATGGCTTGCAGGAACAATAGCAACTAGAGACTCGGTCCTTGTCACATTTAGCTCAAAAACACAAACACTACTCTCTGGAAAGAACATCACATCCAGGTGAGCCTTTCACCTCTGATTCAACTGGCGACTCCATCTCAATAGTCTTCAAGATGCTCCACTACGTACGCCACACCAACTACTACAGTGCCTTTTCCGGTGCTGTTCTGCTTTTTACCATACCACAACAACATTCAAAGCTTACCTGAAGAGGATCGCAAGATCCTAAG
Source organism: Diabrotica undecimpunctata (assembly GCF_040954645.1). NCBI lineage: Eukaryota > Metazoa > Arthropoda > Insecta > Coleoptera > Chrysomelidae > Diabrotica > Diabrotica undecimpunctata. The sequence goes on from NC_092809.1 coordinate 142,034,761, forward strand.
TACATGTTCATCCTATCGAAATAAAGAATCCTTACCTATCCCTCTAAATGAATATTGGAAGAAGAGGCACAGAAATAATTTCACATATCCTTATAAACTAATAAGAGTTGTTTTTAAGTTGAAATAAAATAAATTCAAAACATTTTGATTAAAAAAATTATTGTATTTATAGTTTCAATGAAAAAAAAAATACAACTATTTAAATTTCTTTGCAAGTGGTGGTTTTTATAAAGGAGAAATTATGTGGTAAAAGATTAAAACAGTAAAGAAATATAAATTTAATGTCACTGTATAATTAAATAATTCCAAATTGCTTGAATTTTTAATTATATGATTTTTTTTTTTCTAATAGGGGTTGTTTTCACCCATAAAAAATAAAAAGCAACCAACGGCACAGGTCCGATTTTAAAGTGAAGAATAAGTATAACCTAAATCCAAATTTTCATGCAAATCACTTGAGACAAGGTATCCAATGACGTTAATCTAGGGAGTGAGATTTAGGGATCTAGGAGGGATTTAAACTGTGACAAAATCTTAAATTATGTTGCTGAATGTTAATTGATACTCACTTACTTCATTGAAAGACGATTTGAATTAATTACCTGCTTTAGCTATTAGTCTTTTTCAGATATAGAAATATTTTTCACAGTATAGTTTTTGTACTCTTAAATTACCTTGCGCATTATGTACTCCATACTTTTCTTGATATAACTGCATATGCTCGTTTTGTTGTGCATCAAGAAATCTAACAAGAACTTCACTGTGAGAGAACTTTGGCAACAAACACAAAAGACGATTCAATATTCAATGTTTTGAAAGACTATTGAACTGAAAAGGCGATCCCTTTATCAAATATAATACCGGCAGCAGCAGATGGAGCACCAGCCATGCTTGGACGTTATGGCGGTTTTATAAGTTATTTGAAACAAAGTATGCTGAGTGTGTTTGGAATGAATTGCATTATTCACCGACATCATTTAGTAGCTAAAAATCTGAATGCCAGATTACATAAATCTCTTCAATTGGTTATAAATGGTCAGGATAATAAATCTCTTCAATTGGTAACAAATTATTCTAGATTATTTGCGGAGTTGTGTCAAGAAAATGACAAGAAATTTCATAGATTACTCCTTCACTCTTAAGTGCGCTGGCCCTCGAAAGGTTTATGTTTGGTAAGATTTTAGTCTTATTATTATGTTTATATGTTTTTCACAATTGATTATAATGATAATTTTTCGACTATTCTAACAACCATTCAAATTTCGTCATTTTGTGTCATTTGGAACAATTTCACCCAATCATGTCAACATTAGACTGATATTGCATTCAGTGCAATTTTTAATCCCTATGAGAACACGATCGAGTTTGACAACTTCATCCAAATAAATTTCAAAATGTCACGTTTCGACAATGAGAATGTTCAAAGTATAAAATATAATAAATAAATACTTGAATCTCGATCAAGAACACCACAACAAGATTATAAATATAATGCGTGGTAATAGATCTTCTATAGTAGAGAACAGCAACGAATCTAACGTTAACTTAAATTTTAATAATTGTACTTTCACTAGCTGTACTTTTAATAAATAAATGTTTCGTTATGTTGAGTTATGATTTTTTTTTTCGAAAAATTATCCGCCGAATATCCCTCGGACATTGATGAATGCCTCATAATTTCATGACAAATTTCTCAAGCTGGTTGCTTGGTAACAGCACTCAGCCTTCGGCTTCGTGCTGTTACCAAGGAACGAGCTTTCGATTGTCATGAAATTATCTCGTCTGTTATCAATGTCCTAGGGATATTACTACTGAAAATTACATTTTAGAATTGTTGTTTGACGTATTATGTATTATATATATTTAATCCATTAATGTTGGTATATTCTTGTTCATATGAATCTCTCATAAAAACCAGCTTAACCTATGGTACAGAGACATGGAGACTAACAGAAAGCAATAAAAGAAAACTCGAAGCAACAGAAATGGATGTATTTAGACGATCACTTCGAATATCTAGAGCAGACAGAATTAGAAACGATGAAATAAGAAATCGGATGGGGGTAGATGGATCACTGGCAACAGACATAGAAAGGAAACAACTTATATGGTATGGCCATGTTCAAAGAATGCCAGAAACAAGACTACCAAAAATCGCCATGAAATGGATACCACCAAATCGTAAGAAACGAGGAAGACCAAAAAGAACATGGAAGGAGGGAATAACAAAGGCAATGAGCTCCCGAGATTTGACCGAAGAACAATGGAATGATAGAAATTCGTGGAAATTAGGCATCGGACAACGACGCAAGACGTTTTGAAACCGATATATATATATATATATATATATATATATATATATATATATATATATATATATATATATATATATATATTCTTGTTGCTTTTTCATTTAGTCTCTGCAACCAGAGCCTACTACATTCTGCTGATGGATTTGCTACACATTTTTCTTAAGTAGGATGAGATCCGCTTCTTTTATTTTTTATCTTTTCCATGTCTGTTTCTTTCACGGTTATTGATGCATTTTTCTATTTTTCTCTGTGGTTATTTTGCCAGGCATGTTTGCATATTTGTGATTTTTTGAAGTCTCTATTTTTGATTCCGTTTCATGTTCCTTTAACCTGACACTTGGTGATCTTGCGGTTTCTTCCACATTGAAATTATTGCATTCAAAGGATTTTTGAAGCAAAGCTTATGCTTTTCTATTAGTTTTTTTTTTCTTTACAGTAAAACGAGGCGAGCGTCACGCAACTAGCGCCACAGGATGGCGTCGTCATGGGTAGCGTCATAGAAAAACGGTTCTTGATATCAATTCACTCGATCAATGCGTTTCTAGTCATCATAATATATGTACTCTAAGCAGGTTAAAATTAAAAACTGCATGAAACATAACTGACAAAATATAGACATTAAATGAGAAATAAACAGTTAAAAGAATATCTGTCACTAAAAGATTCGATTCGTAACGATTGTCAAAGTTTAATAAATGTCATCCGATTAATAGCAACATTAAATCATCTGTTTAAATTTTTATATTAATACTCGTTTTAAAATAATTTCATATAAATACAATAATTCTTATTTTCTCATATAATCTCAAACATATTATTTAGTTTATATAATAATTAAATTTATTATGAAATGATATTAATTTATTTATATTTTATTATTAATATTTGGTCTAAAATCTTTTTTGTCATAAGGTGGCGTTAGGAAAAAACATAATAATTTATTGAATTTGTTTAAAATATGAAAAGTAAATAAATAATAAAATTACTTCATTTAATTTGAAATATATTATTTCAATGTGAAAACTACAAAAAAAAACAAAGTATGATGCTCTGAAAACACCTAAAAAATAATAAATATCCAGGAAGTGATGGTATACCCGCGGAATTTATTAAATGTGGAGGTGCTACTCTGACTAATCATATATATAAAATCATACTGAGAGCCTGAAATGAGGAACAAATCTCAGAAGAGTGGTGTATTGGGATCGTTTGCCCGCTACACAAAAGGGCGATGAATTAGAATGCAGAAACTATAGGGGAATAACCCTCCTTAATACAGCATACAAAATATTTTCGAGTATGTGTATGGTCGCCTGAGTGCATATTCAGAGGAGCTTCTTAGCGAATATCAAAGTGGTTTTAGGCCTGGTCGATCAACAACAGACCAGATCTTTGTGCTAAGGCAAATACTGGAAAAAACCAATGAATTCAATATCGACACATACCATCTTTTCGTAGACTTCAAATCGGCCTATGATAGTGCCCTAAGAAATAAATTGTATGATGCCATGGATGAATTCCACATCCCCGATCAACTGATTGGTTAAGGCTAAAATGCGTAACGTTGTTTGCAAAGTCGAAATACAGGACGAACAATCACAGGCATTTGAAACGCATGTTGGGTTGCGACAGGGAGATGCGCTGGCGTGTCTCCTTTTCAACATAGCTCTGGAAAAGGCGGTCAGGGATGCCCAAATAGACAACAGAGGAAACATTTTTAATAAATCAACCCAAATTTTGGCACATGCAGATGATGTCGACCTAGTTGCCTGCACAACACGCAAGCTAGAAGAAATGTATACCACCTTGTCAAACGCCTCAAAAAATATGGGCCTGCAAGTAAATGAAGATAAAACTAAGATAATGGCATCAACACCCAACAATAGAGCCAAAAACATCGGCCACCAACTCACGGTTGATAATTCTACTTTTGAAGTGGTCGACAAATTCACATACTTAGGCTCCCTGATCACCAAGGAGAAAGTCATGACGGAATAAATCAAGCGAAGAATAATCCTAGCAAACAAATGCTATTTTGGACTGAGTAGACATACGAGAAGCAGAAACTTAAGCCAAAAAACAAAAATAACCATATACAAAACCCTTATACAACCAGTGTTCACATATGAGTCGGAGACATGGACCATTTCCAAGGCAGATGAAAATCTCCTGCTTATATTTGAACGAAGGATCCTGAGAAGAATATTCGGTGGCATCTGTGAAAATGGTGTTTGGAGAAGGAGGTACAACTACGAGATATATCACAGATATAAACATATATTTGGTGGTAAAGACGTAGTATCCTTTATAAAAATAGGAAGACTAAGATGAACAGGACATCTGGCAAGATCACAGCAGAACAACCCTTCTAGAAGAATCCTTATGTCGCAACCTGTGGGAAGTAGAAGTAGGGGTAGGCCAAAACTCAGATGAAGGGATGGTGTAGATGAGGATGGTAGACGAATAGGCGCAGCAAACTGGCAGCAGTTGGCAATGGATAGAATTGACTGGCGTAATAGACTTGGGAAGGTCGAGGCTCTTTTATAGGGCTGTAGCACCAATGATGATGATGATGAAGCTCTGCGCTAGTCTACAGTACCGCCTACAGTTCCACTTTTTTTATAGATGCAGTTCTTTGATATCTCTTGTGTATTGTTAGGTTTGGTTTTGGACAGAATTGATCTCAGTGTAATGGTTGTTTAAAGTGTTGTTGTGATGTTGCACTTCTTTTCTATCCTTTTTAATTTTTCCGATAAGCCCTTTACATATGGTATTGTTGCCATCTTTAAATCTCTTCTGGTAAGTGTTTCTAGATTGCTCGTGATGTTTTGTTGTTTCCTTTCTTCAATCTTGAGAAATTCCTTGTTTATAAATGAAAATGAGCAATAATTATTTTTAAAACCTTTGTTAGAAGATTTTTTCTTCACGAAATGCATTTTCATTGAAGCAGGTGTTTGGTCTCTATCTATAATGATATAATAATTCCTTTTTTGATGTTTACGTTGCAGATTGAGTGGTAAATTACCACTAATTAATCAACATCAATTTAATTAATAATTATATCAAATTTGGAAGCAATGTATAAGCTGTATAATATTTTTTTTTCTTAAATAGACTTGAGCGCATCGAATGAATTTCGACCGTACCGTAATATTAACACAAAAGTTTGTTTTTTGTCTTTAGTGTAAACTAACAATTTTTAAAGTGTTTTTGAAATTTTTATAGTTTTTTGTTCAACCTGCCAAATTGCATGTGCCAACATACCTTAAAAACGTTTTTCCTCTCAGGTATTGTCGGCACCTAGAAATAATCTATCAATACACCGTTTTCAATGTTTCTATTTAAAACGCAAGGTTATTTACAACGTATTTCGGACTGTTAAACAAATTGTGCCAACGAGGACAAGAACCGAAAATTGGTAACGTAATTCAGTTACATCCAGTTGTTTAAAATAATTTTTTTACGGATAATTTGGGAGAAAGTTCGTTAGCATTTGTAGTTAATAGTCTATGAGTTTTGTTTCTTCTAAAAGAAAGAACAGAAGGCAACTTGATATAGCATAAAATAAATATGTTGAAAATGTTTATTTTATGTAAAATGTATCTACCAGACTAGGGATAAGAGAATTTTCGTCGCTGATTGAGGTCCATGGGATTTCACAATTTACAATACAATTTTATTTTACCGCGCTAAATCCTAATCTTCATTATGATGATACAAATTTTTGGGCAAGATTTTGTTATTAATAATTTAATTGTTTAACTGCTTATAACTAGAAAACTAATAAATAAATCCTTGTTCAAATCATGTTTTGTTTCTTTTAAAAAAACAAACCAAACAAACTTTGAAAAATTGAAATCGGTCCATTAGAAGCTGAGATATTGCAAATTTATTATTTAAAAAATAACAAATTATCGACTATATCAGACATTTGTGATTACAGTAAAACCTCCCTTAACCGAAACCTCGTTTAACCGAAACGGCTGAGTTTCAAGAATTTCGTCAATAAAAAGTAAATTTTTATCGCAAAACGTAAACAATTCCATTAATTTCACTCACCGATTGATGCGTATGTGTTGGGAAATCAAAAAAACCAAGAGCTCTAAAAGATATTTCCGAAAAAGCACTTCTAGCTTTTTATAGGGGCCAAAAAAGCTCATGGATGTCGACCACTTTATTTTCAGAATGGTTCGAACATGAATTCGTCCCAAGTGTAAAATCCTTTTTAAAATCAAAAAACCTTCCCATCAAAGCTTTGTTGCTTGTTGCGTCAACTCACCCTGAAAATCTACAAAATGGTGAAAATTGCGAATGTCACGAGCTTAATTCAGCCGTTAGACCAGGGAGTTAGAGACATTCAACAGACATTATAGAGGAACATTCTTAAGACATCTGTTATCACAGAAGACAAATGAATCCAAAAGTGTTGATTCTCAAATCTTTAACAACGAAACATGTTGTTTATTGATATGCTGAGTCGTGGGCCAAGATCAAATCTTCAAATGATGGAACAAACTTTTTGATGGGATTTTGATTGACGATCCTGAAGAAGAAAATGGTAAAGAAACGACAGAAAAAATTAAAACTTTAATAAAAAATTTTGCCGGGATGTGAAGAAATTAACCAAGAAGAGATACGTGAGTGGTTAGCAGCCGATGACTCAGAAAGTGAATTCATCGACCAGGACATCATTGATATGGCTCTTCATTCAGACAACCTGAGCCGACTCGCGCTGCCTTCAATGATTTTCAATGCCGTAGAGGTAAGAACTTTATACAGTAGGCCTAATTAGTTAGGGACACTACTAGGTTCTTAATTTTTGTTGTCTTTGCATAAAGTTTTGTCCTTTTTAGATTTCTTTACGTTTCGTCGAACAATCGAATGAGGCAAACTCTTGACGTTCTGCAAATGAACGATGAAAAGATATAGCTGCAAAACATAGTTGTCAAACAAAAACGCAAAAGAAAATAGAAGATTTCTTTAAAAAAGCATGTTAAACTTGTTCATTTTCCTTAATTTTATTACTTTATTCTGTATTTACTTATTAGAAAACATTACGAAATCACCTCATAGTATTTTTTAATACTAATACTTTGACCAAGAATACTATAAAAAACAATTTTATTTTTAACCGAAATTCTTGTTATCCGAAACGGCCTCCCCCCCAAATATTTCGGTTAACGGAGGTTTTACTGTATAACTTTGCGTCTGATTAATAAAAAAATATTAAAAGCACCTCATTTTAAAGCCATAATTATAAACTTTAAAATAAATTTTAAAAAGTTACATCTTATTAATTTTTTATGAAGTTTTATAAATTTAAAATATACAATTTAGGTGTAAAAACAATTGAATTTGTTTATAACGATTTTTTGGTGGTATGAGATAAAAAAAATTAATATCATGTTAATAAGGACTATGGCAAGTACAATGGCAAGTTGGAACGCCAAAATAAAAAATTGATGACCTTACAAAGGTAAACGACCAAGAGGAAGACTCCAGATTGGGTGGGTAGATGAAATAAAAAAAATAGCCGGGACAAATTAGAAGTACAGTATTGCCCAAAATAAACAGTAGTGAAACTGAAACATAGATGTCTCTTTGTGGGCGCTGTCATATTCAAATTAACTAGTATAGACCTGTCAAGTAATCCTTAAACAATTAATTATTAAGGCCTAATTGTTAAAAATGGTGTTAAGTACAGAGGAGAAAGGGTTTCTTGTGGAGCATAATTTTAGCTCATATGGAATTGACCGACGTAATAGTGCAAGTCTGCAATATGTATGTGTGTGATCAATTCACACAACGGTTTAATGAACGTTCTCCAAGTAATGCTGTAATTTTGAAGGTTGTTGAAAAGTTTAGAAATACGGGTAATGTACTGTGCCAACGAGAAGAAAATTCAGGGCGTCCCAGGACAGTTAACAACAACGATAACCATGAACGTGTTTTTGAGCGGATCTTGAAAAATCCGAAAACCAGCCAGACAAGAAAAGCGTTGCATCTTGACTTAAAAAGAACTTCCTTGCATAGAATCTTGAAGGAGCTGGGTGCATTTTCGTATGTGATTCAGGTACATCAACAATTAAATCCCAGGGATTATCACAGTAGAATGGAATATTGTGCAAGAATTCTTGCATTACTGTATGAAAATCCTGAATTTTTAAAAAATGTATGGTTTTTAGACGAAGCACATTTTCGATTGCCAGTCCATGTAAATCGTCGCACAAATCGATTTCTGGGCTTTGTCAGATCAGATGAAATTCAAGAAGTTCCTTTACATAGCGCAAAAGTGAGTGTCTGGTATGCAGTTCGGGACACGGAATCCATTGGTCCATACTTTATCGAAGAAAATGATAGGCAAGTCACACTTTAACGGAGGTACATACAAATTTTAACATGCTTTATCCCTGATCTACGTCAATTTTGTAGTGCACGTAATTTGGCATTTCGAGACCAATGTTTCCAGCAGGATGGGGCAATTTGCCATACTGCTGTCGCAGTTTGTCAATTTCTTCAGGGACATTTTCCAAACAAATTCATTTCACGATTTACTGACTTCCCTTATCCTACACATTCTCCAGACTTAACATCTCCAGACGCATACATTTGGGGCATGGCTAAAACTGCCGTTTTTAATCGGGCACCACAAACAATCAATAAGTTAAAGGATGCCGGACTTGAGACAAAATTTATTCCATAACATTACGAGAACTCGGGAATATCGGTATGAAGTCTGTCTTAACCCTTTGGGACCCAATTTTTTTTTGTGATGTTACGATCTCGACTTAAATTATTTCTTTGTACTGGTAACCATAGAAAGTGTACCAAACCAAATTTTTACATAAAAAACAAAAAAATAGTGGGATATATATGTCCCAATGGGAATGTTGGTTGGGATTATTATGTCCCGTAAGGTATATTGGGAGATTACGGCCACAAATAAATGAACACTTTATTTCAAAACGATTTACAAAAATATGCATAAAAAATACTTCCATGTAACTTAATATGTGTGATATAATGTGAAACAATGTTTACACAAACCTACATCGCACATTGTGCAGATGGTTGTGGTTCTTCTTTCTTTACCCATTCTTGAGCAACCAACACAACGCCGTCTCTTAGCAGTTTCAATCGGCATGTGGTCTCCTACATTTTTATTTCGTGATCTCTTTGAAGGTCTACCTACACTTCTTTTTCTAAGTTTTACTTGTGTAGTGGTTTTACCTTTAGAAATGAGATCTTCTGATAGCTCAAACAAAGTTTCTAAAAGGGGTGTTTTCTTGCGTGTTCGATGTAACTCATTGTTTGTATACTTGTTTGGTATCTTGTCATTTTGTGGCTAGGGTTTGGAACTCATTTGTTAAAAATACAGAGTCTCCCTTGTTCATTTTCCGTCTATTTGTAATGGCTGTACCAACTACAGCGAATTTAATAGTGCCCACTAGACGTACAGAGGTAAAAAACCTGTCCAAAGCCACAACAACATTATCAATACGTATCGATTCACATAGCGTTTTTACTACTCTTTCACCTAGAGTTCCATCAGCTTGTTCAACTTCCTTTCCAGAGTAAACGTTAAAATCATATGTGTATCCTGTCTTAGAATCACACCTGCACCATAGTTTTATACCCCTTTTCACTGGTTTTAGAGGTACGTATTGTTTTAGGGACGACCGACCTTTGAACTTCACCATACTCTCGTCGATTGATTGTCTAGTACTGTCGGTTCGATACTTCTGAAATGTGAACTTGAAACAGGAGAGCAGTTCTTCTACATAATATATCTTACTGCAATCTTCGGGGTTCTTTGGGCCTTTGAAGTAAAGTTTGGAGAGAATGAACAAGCATCTGTTTTTTGATATTGCAGTACTTATCGTTTTATTTCCGACAGATGGATGCGAAGACCAATAATGTCTCAGTTTAGGCACTCTGTTGTAGCACATTATTAGAGTACAACCAATAGTAATCATTACTTCACCAGCATCAGTAAGCGGTTCAGACTTTCCTTCCTTGCGATTATACATTTTAATTCTCTCGTTTGTACAATCCTCAATAAAAATAAATAAACTTCGAGGGAATACTTTCAAGAAAATTTCTAGACGTGACGAATTCATATTAATTGATTCATCAACTACACTAGGTATTTCATTAGGAACAGCAAATCTGGGTTTATGATCAGCTGCAACTGATGTCCATACCGCAGGGAGTTCTCTTTTCTTTTTATTGATAATGGCTTTCTTACCTTCAATTAAATCTTCCTCATCTGGCAAGCAAGTATTTTTGACTTCTTCATTTTCGGGAGAATCAAATGAAAACGTATTTGATCCATCCGATGAGCGAGTGTGTTCTTCTTCATTGTCAGGACAATCATCTGATGCCATATACGACTCATCAGAAGAATGATCACTGTCATGGAATGGGTCTTCTTCGTCGTCTTCTGAAGATATATTAGATTCTGCATCTATGTCATCGCATGAAGATATGTCGCTTATATTATCAGCCAGTTCTTGCAATGTCTTTTGAGTAAACTTTCTTTTTCTTGACATGCTGAAAAAAACCAATGGGATATAAAAGGCCCGTCCAACAAACCCAGTGGGACACATAAATCCCATGTGATTTCTTATGTAAGTTTGCCAATTTACAAAAGTAAACGAATCTCAGATTAACGAGTAGAATAATTACATACACTAAACAACAAACTTACTTTACGATTGTGTCGAAAACAAGTTGTTTCAACTGTAAAAACGTCGAAAAGTAAGAACCACGTGTTGACTGCGTCGTACTTACGAACGAACTGAGCCATCCAACGTTGCCAATATAACTTTAGTAGAGAAACATGTACAGTGTAGTCGATAAACTCCGATATCGAAGAATATAATGTAAAACGGGACTTATTTGGAACATCAGGTAAATTAAAACTGTCGCTGGGATCTATAAGTCCCACTGCGTCCCAAAGGGTTAAGAGAGGAGGAGCTCATTTAGAACATGTTATATAGTGTCAATAACATGTCTTTTTTAAAACAATAAAATAATTACAAGTTCAGTACTGTTTATTTTTTGCTATACTGTATGTTGCTCAGGATAAATATCGATGGAAGGACTGGGGAGACGCCTATGTTCAAAAATGAACGGTAGAAGATTCAGAAGAAACTTCTTCTTCTTCTTCTTCCTCTTTATAAGCAATTCTGCTTGTTCATTAGCGGATAAGTACCTCTATAGAAGGCTGTCACTCCATCTTTTGCGCGGTCATCCGATACTTCTTCTGCCGATTGGTGACTTATCTCTTGGTATTTTGACGATACGGGTCTCTTCCATTCTGTTTATGTGGTTATTTCATTTTACTTTTCTATTTTGTGTCCATTCAATTATACACTGTAAGTTATATTTTCTTCTAACGTTTTCATTTCTCTTTCGATTTCTCAGCGCATTTCCTGTAAATTTCCTGTAATTCTTCTCAGTACTCTCATCTCTGCCGTTTCCAGTACCGTTAACAAGTTTATACCTCTGTAGTTTTCTGGCTGTTTTTTATCTCTTTTTTTGAATAGTAGAATTAGTTTGCTCGTTCTTCATTCTTCCGATATTTTATTGTGTTTTATAATTTTATTAATTAATGTTGTTAATTGTTCTGTCATTGCTGCTCCACAATATTTTAGTAATTCGTTTGGTATCACGTATTTACATGCTGCTTTTCTGTTCTTCAGGTTTTCAACTATTTTCAAGTAACTTCCTGTATGTTTATATTAAGTTCTTCATTTGTGGTCATTTCTGGTGTTTCCGATTCTAGCGTCGATTGTTCTTCCTCTGCATAAAGCTTTTTTAAGTAGTCAATCCGCGTATCCTTTTCTATTTGTTTTAGTTCTATAAGTTCCTTTACCCCTGTTCTTTGACCTCTTATGAAGTGCCATATTTTCTTTTGCAGACCGTAAAAACAATGTTCCATTTCTTTCGAAAAGCAAGTTTTACAAGTGCATCTGTTTCGTTTCTAATCGTCTTGTAATTATGGTATGCCTCTTCTGTTTTGGTTGATATGTATTTCAGGTAAGCTTTTTTCTTTTCTTTACATTTTTCCTTCACTTCGGTACAAAACCATGGAGTTCTTCGCCTTGGTAACGATTTATTTTTCTTTATATTTTTTCACCAAGAACTTTCTTGGCCAAGGTTAAAATATTAGACTTAATTTTTGCCCAGCTTTCTTCGACTCCATCTGTTTCTGTGTTATATGTGTTTCTGCTTTTTTCGGTTATTGTTTTTTGAAATAGAGAAGAAACTTACGGTAGCTAAATCTAATCTGTAATTGTACAAAAATGTGTAAAAAATGGAAAGTTGTTTTTAGCTGGTTTATCAAATCGAGTATTAGACTCTGGCCATAATAACTAACATTGACTGTTGTACTAAAAACTATTCGTCCTGTACGTTGGGTTTTATTATAATTTGTCATGTAACGTTTCGTGATACGGTTGAAACTGTATAAATCATCCAAAAAGTGTACAAATCTACAGCTAAAGTGTTTTTAAAACAGTAAATTAATTTTGAACGAAACCTATTTAGCAATCTTTGGCATAATTGAACTAGCAACCAGCAATAGTGCTTTAAAAACTCGATACATTCCTAGATAATCAATTACAGCACTAACCTGATTCAATCGAAAAATATTTGAAACTTTATAAGCAAATAAATTAAACTTTATCGCCGTTCCTCTGGCAATCTTCCAATTTCCTTTTAATCCTGCCAACTTCGAAAACAAAAACTGTCAACTTTGGAAAATCATTGTACAAAATCAAGGAATAAACCCAGAAAGTACACTTTATTCTCATTAACGTAAACGTAGCAAACTTTGGCCACTTACAAAATATTAGGGTGAAAGGCTGAGAAATTTTCGTTTATTTCTTCGTGAAGTGTTTGTACTCTTTACTTAATTGGTATTTCGTGTTGAAACGATTTTGTAGTGTCGTTAAATAGGTGTTTAAAGTATTTAGATAATAACAATTTTGACGAGGCTTTATACATAGAACTTAGGGGAAAGCTTTAAGAATTTAACCAAATAAGACTATTCAATCACATTTTAATACAGGTATTTGAGTAAGACTTTCATGGAAAATTAATCTTCTTCTTCTTTAAGTGTCGTCTCTAATGGAGGTTGGCGATGACTTCTGCAAATTCATCTCTATCCTGTGGTTTACTTGTAGCGTTTTATATTTAATATCTATATAATAGTATAAATTCTGTTTTAAGTTTTGTATTCAGTTGTTTCAAAATATAGATGTGTTTGTCTCTGTTACATTGTCAGGTAAAAAATTATTCCGGTTAAAACTAGGAATCGAGGACGTTTAAAATAATCAATATAATATGTGTTATTTCTACGAATTTAAAAAGGTTGTTTTGATTCAAGGCTAAATCCCCGGTTTGTCAAGAAATTTTGTTGTAAGAACGAGGTCAAGAGGGGTATTTTGTTTGTTTAGGTTCGTAGGCCACAAACTGGCTAGAGACGTGAAGGGAAATTATTTGGCGTTGAATTTTGTAAAATGTAACGCAGAAGGGAGTGAAGCAAGAGATTAAAAACGGAGAAGACGTTTTGCGGAGTTTGAATCAAGGGTCGATTCAATGTTCTTGGTGGTAATGTCTTAAGACCGGTTAAGGTGATTAATTTACTCTTTGCAAATAATTGCAGTTTAGAAAAGAGTAACCACCAAAAGATTTGTGTAGATACCGGAAACTGATGAAATTATTATATAGGATGTCCCCGTCGTCAGCTTGCTTCCTCCACCGAACCTAATTTACATCTCTTGATTGTTCGTCCCTGAGTATAGAAATGGTTGCTTTGTCCCTGTTGGAGAATATGTCCAGATATATGTCCCATAGATGTTTAACAAGTTTTTTTAAATTTAAGTGCGAAACAGTGAAATTCAGGTAACTTTTTTTTAAGCGATTAAATTTTAAAGTAAAGACAGACATTTTTTTGCTAAAGTAATAATTGCTTTCATAACAATTTAAAAATTGTAATATTTAACAATTTTAATTTGATTATTATATAGAAAAGATATTTCATATATAAGGTTAAATTTTAAGATTTTTCATAAACAAGGATATCTTTAATTTTTAATAATCTAATTTGGCCATATTAATAAATAACCTAGGAACCATTTCGAAAATTTTTGTAGCAATCTCCTTTGAAAACAGATAGACACGTAAGTTTTTTTATTCTGTATTTTGCAACTATTTATGTAGTATATTTTTTGTGCCATTTGTATTTTTGATAACTGTTTGTGGTAAGACACAATAAATGTTAAAGTTTGTTTCTTAACATTTGTTTTTTTTTAACTAACCTTTTTTTGAGTTTCCGTTTGAAAAAGATATGTTTCTTTATGTTTGATAATTATTTCCCTAGTTACAACTAGCTGTTGTAATGGTTATAATTAGGCACCTCGAAGTGGCGCTCTTTATAAATTACTAGAGGTGTTTCCTGTTTCCTTTTGTTTTGTTTGCCCCAAGTGATTCATGACCTTTTATTTCATTGTGTAGTTACCCCAATCTGACACCCTTTTCGTTCACTTATCCACGACCCCAGCTCTCCAGCTAACCCCTGAGTGCCGTTCGCACCAGTAACGATTATTTTGCTTGCCCTATCTTCGCCCCCATAGTTTCTGTCCATAATTTTCTACCCCTATGTTCTTTTCCTGAGGTAGGCAAAAATATTTCGTTACATACTTATTAAAATTTGGATGTCTGGTCTTGTCTAATCCTTGATGATATGCTGCTAAATTATTTGTCGCCTGACAGGACAACGCTTTTCTTCTATTTTTGCTTTCATTATTAGATAAAGGAAGAAAAAATAGAATATAATATATATGTCCAAGATAAGATGTTTTCCGTTTTTTAATAAGTTGACGATCTCTATTCATACGTGTTAATTTTTTTTTATTTCCCGATTTCTTTCTGTTTACTTTTTCATAATAGTGTAAGGATTCTATTACAAAATCAATTCGTTACTAGGTAAAGTATGTTTACAAAGCTGCTGAATCTACAACGTTAACTTAAGGTGCAGCGAAAGTGTTTTGAAACAAGATGTTATCCAAAACGTGTGCCCTAGTTTTTTATTAAAAAACAATTATTTATTGCAAAAGAATATTTTTGATACGTCTAATATTTTTGGATCATTATGGTATTTATCTCATTATTTTTAAGATACGTCTTTTATACTACTTTAATACTACAAAGACCAGTCCACGGAATTTTTTTCTATGTCATGTAATAAGATTATTGTGTATATAGCACGGTATTTAAACTTTTTAATTTGTTCAACTATTTTGTCAGTAACTAATATTTTTATACTTGGAGTATCTTTTTTATGATTACCATTGTTTTTGTTTTCTGTTTTTTAATTTAAAACCGAATTTTTCAAACTCGCTCACTACCTTACTCAGCAGATTTTGTAGTTCTTGTTCGCTTCCGGCAATTAATACCGTATCGTCGGCATATCGGATGTTATTAATAATTTTTCCGTTGACTTTAATACATTCTTGTGCCTTATCCAGAGCTCGTGGAAATATCCTCTCTGAGTACAGGTTGAATAATAATGGCGAGAGTATACAACCTTGTCTAACGAATCTATGGATTTTTATAGTCTCGGTGTCACCAATCTCCGTTCATCATTGGGATCGATATTCTTTTTTTTCTACATTTCTAATAGTTTGTCATACTTAAATGTATCAAAGGCCTGTTCATAATCTATGAAACACAAATAGGTAAGCATCTTTTTGTTGATCGTGACATTTTTGCGTGGGCACAATGAAACTAAAGAAGACCTTTCGTGTTTCCATACCTCTCCCAAAATCATATTGTTATGGTCCCATATCCTCTTCACACTTTTTGTAAATTGTTTAATAGATTATTTTCAGTAATAACTTTAACATGTGAGACATGAGACTTATCAGTCAAAAGTTTTTTTCTTCTTTTCATATCCTTTTGTTCTCTCAGGCATGGGATCAGTTGAAAGTCGTTACATTTTTTAGCGTTGATGGATTTAGGAATGGGTACAAACGTAGATGTTAGCCAATCTTTTCAGGTTTTATGTATATTATTAAAGATTTTTGAAAGAAGATCTATGTTTTTATCTTCACTGCTTTAAAATTTAACTGTGAATGTTTTTTAATGCGTATTTAATTTCTGATATAAGAATTAAAAAATTCTGCTAATATGTCTTATACCCACTTACTTAACTCTGCTGATTGCAGAATGCGTGGCTTATGAACTTTATATTAGCGAACCAAAACTGATTGTGTTCATAATCCAATCCAGTCAATAAACGGAAAACTTCACACTGTATTATCACGGAGAATATAAGCAGGGAAAAATGAAACTGTATTTATAATCACTAAAAACTGAGAAACAGAGTCATGAATTTAGACTAGTGGCAGAATTTCATACATCAAAATCAAGAACACACATGCCAATATGCATCGTTAATGCACGGCATTAACGTTAATGAAAACAAGTTAAATCACCTCAGATTTACTGACTGACATCGTGATTATAGCGAGCATATTCGAGAAACTAGAAACCATGGCGGAAGAACTAGCAAACAGTTGACAATACGTCGGATTAACAATGAATGAATATGACAAAAACAAAAACAATGACAAACACAGACGATCCCAGACGTATAACCACAAATGGCAATGAAATAAAACAAATTCAAGAATATATCTACCTAGGCAAAATTCTAAAACTTCACAAACGGAACCAAAGTGCGGAAATCACTAGAATAGCAAGACTGGCATGGGCAGGATTTGAAAAACTCATTTGAATACTTATGATCTGTAAAATAACTCAATCCTTGAGGAGACAATCAGGAGGAGAACTCAATACTCCTATAATATAATTACATAGATATATTTTATATCTCCTATCACCTCCATATTAATGCTCAAACGGATTGGCGATATTTCTTACACATCTACATCTTGGACTGTTGGAGAGGATATTGAACATATATTAACTTGTAATGTATCATATTTATTTACTTCTATTTACATATAACTTATAGTGGATTACATTACTTATTTCATTAATTACGTGTTTACATCTTAAATAACGAATACCAACTACGAATAAATTACGATTATTAAGTGACCCCGATTGCTTTTTTTTTTTACCTATTTACGTTTTTATATTATTAGGATTCTACTACAAATCGTCTCGTTTCTAGGCCAAACATGTTTAAAAACTGCTGAATCTATAAGGTTCAACTTTGTAACATTATAAACGTCACATGTTTGTTATTTTTCTTTTGATAATTAGTTTATTTCAATTTCTTTTGGCTTTATTCATTTATTAACTTTATCTTTTATTTTGCTATATTTATTCTAAAAATAGTTGGCGTCCAATCTCATTCAACTCTTCAATCAACTAAATATCGTATTTAATCTTTATTTATTTCAGTTATAATTCCTGTATTTGACTTCAGTCTGTTCTGTGTCACAGACATTATACATATATTTCTATTCCTCACTTCAGTCGACCAACAGTATTTGTCAGTTGACAACTCTGACCTGTCATGTCCTACTTCAAGGCTAAAGAAATAAAGGTTAGTTTTTATAATATCTTTTGCTCACTTAAGCTGGTGCTTGGATTGTTTGCTGGAAATTCATTTTATATATTAAATCTTTTCCTGGGGTAAGTATTACATTTCTAATTGATTAATTTTTTTTATATATCTGTCTTTTTATAATTTCGTATTTACTTTAACCTAAAACTACACGCTTTATTTTTCAATGTATTATTCTTATATGCAGCTATTATATCTTTATTATAATTTAACTAATTCGTCTAATAATTATTATATTAATTTTAACCTTGCCAATTTGCTATTTTCTATTTAATATTGTAATAGTAATATTGTAGTAGTATTGTAATAAGTTTCATATGACAAGAAAATATTTTAAGACATTTATGAAGTGAAATCTTTTACGAATTTCGTACAGCTCAAAAAGACAGAAAGCGATAATGGTAAACAAAAAAGTGGATAGTGTTTTTGTTGAAGGCCATCAATATAGGTGGCGATTTTTGCAGTTTACCACTCGAGAAGTGGGATATAGCAGGACAATTCGCTGGCTTTCCGTGTAGAAGTTTGTATCTATCCCTGTGTCGTACCTACGGGGGGTGGGGGCATTTGGGGGTTAAAACCCCCTCAGGGCATATAAATTAAAAATTATATAAAGAATAGTAGGAAAATGTAACTTGTCTTTCACGCACAATACAAAAAATCCAAAACGCTTTAAATATGTAGAGCACAATAATTATTGTATAAATACACAATAATTATTAATATTTTTCATTATATTTAGATAAAGATACCTGATATTAGGCTTATGACAAAAGCAGACAGAACGAGTCTGTTGCGAGTAGCATGTGCCTACAGGACTGTATATGCGGCGGCCCTATGGGCTATCACGGGTTGTGTTCCTCTGCATGTGTTAGCAGTAGAAAAGAAACATCTCTATGAGAGAAGAGAGCAACAACAAGAAGAGTGGAACAACAAGGAAGATGTTGCCCAGTGGACCAGTAGATTGTCTGTTTTAGGACGTACCTTCGTAGGTTCAGAAAGACAGATACAGATAAATGCCTATACTGCGGATATTCCGACATTGTCACTCACACAATGCTGGAGTGTAATAAATGTACAGTGGAGAGCAACAGAATGTATAAAGAAATAAGTATGAACCCTGTGACTGTAAGAGAGAGGAATGGAATAGTGTTTACAATTACATCCGAGCAGTCATTAAAAAGAAAGAAGAAGAAGAGCAACACCAACCGGACCAACGACAGAGATAAGATCTAATTACTATTTTAATGGGAATAAGCCGCAATTGAAGGTTAAAATAAGTTTATTGACGTTTGAATCTTTGATCTTGCACTGATAACTTATTTATACTCCAACAATTAATAGAAAAAAGAATAGCGGTTGGTACCGAAGTACATCTAGCCTTCATCGACCTAGAAAAGGTGTATGATAGAGTTCCAAGATTTAAATTGTAGAAAGCTTTACAACAACTCGCCATTAGTCTATACCTTTTAGGAATAATCACAGAAGTATACAGGGATAACACTACTTACCTAAAAATCGGAAATAGACTATCAGAGCCAATAAAAGTAACAAAAGGACTAAAACAAGGATGCAGTATGTCACCCTTACTGTTTATTTATATATTAAGGCAGCCCTCCAAAATTGGAAAAACCATTACCAGGGAATGGGAATCCTCATAGGAAATGACTGTGGAATCTACCTGAACTCCAGGAAAGGAAAACCAACGAATCTATAAGAAATAATACGAATGCTACAGAAACGGTCATTGACAGAATAGAAAGAAGAGGTTCAAAATGGTTTGGACACATTGAGAATGCCTGACGAACGTTGGTCCCAAAAACTTCACAAATGGAAGCCCCCTGGAAGAAGAAAAAGAGGTAGACCTCGACGCTCATGGAATGAAGGAATTAGAAGAGCGATGGAATCGAGAGGTTTGGAGGAGGAGCATGACTTGGACCATGAGGATTGGAGGAGGAGAACAGGAATACGGCGATAGCCGTCTCCAAAATGTATTGTATTTACAAGTTGGATTAATGTCAAACGTCAATAATCTTATTTTAACCTTTAATTGTTGCTTATTCCCATTCAAATAGTAATTACTTTAAAATGCCACAAGAAAATAGCTTCAGAACAATAGATAAGATCTAGATAACACAAGGGAGTGTTCCAAAAATGTCGTCATCCTTACAGCGGCCACCCCAATTTCGAAGTACGGTACGTACGACAGTCAACTGCGCACAAGTAAGAGAGGGTGGTTTTAGTTGGTAGGCAGGATAATAGATACCTGAATCTTTGGCACTGCTATCTTTAGTACTTTAAATTAAACTAAAACCCAAATTTTAGGGACTCAAAATGGAGGTAGCATAAAAAAATGTCAACCTCCCTCCTCAGACAAATTCTGGGTGCGCCATTGATCTACCTACTGTCTGAAGAGGCAGGGAATACAGAAATAACACTTAATTATAACACTTTATTCATACCAATTTATACGCGGAAGGTTTGACGAATTGTTCTCCTTTCGTTGTTTATTTAATATATATATATATATATATATATATATATATATATATATATATATAATTTTACATCGAAGTAAAAAAGTGAGATAAAGATTTAAAAAGAAATTTTTAGTGGCGGTAAAGAGAAGAGAGTCTGTGTTCGTCTAATACAGGCATATTCTTTAACGGCATTAAACTAAGTAGAGGAGACGAAGAAAATGTTTCCCCTTGTTCCACTTTAGGTACAGTATACAATACTTATCCTTGAGAGCCGAAAAACTACTCTTTCTGAGGTTTTCAGGAAAATTTTAAACTTCTTAGTTTAAAGGACTTCTTACACCCAGCAAACATTTACGACCAGAATAAAGTATTTATGAAGGTAAGGCATACCAGAACATCTGAAAAATGTTTAACAGATATTTCTCTATAAATATTTTTGAGTAAATAAAAAAAATACACAAAGAAATAGCGACGAAATCAAATTACAATATGTTAAAGCCTACGGCCTATACACTAAGATAAACATCAATTACTTAGCGTAACCAAAAATATTTAATTTTGGTTGTATAGTTGTAACGAATGCGTAGTTTTTCAATAACACCACCAGTCACACCGTTTTTTAGTCACTCTTCGTATAATACCTCAACTTTTAACAATCAATACGATTTTGCAATCTAATTTAATAAAATACTTTATATTCCGTCCAGCTAATTCCAACCGTTTTGTTTGCATATCAACTGAAGTCAACAAATGGCCATTCGGGGTATTCCAATGTGGGGAATTCCGTAATAACTATTACGAGAGTTGAGAAGTGATTATAACCATAAAAGCCGGAACCTTTTCAGCACAAATTAATAGGAAATATTCGTCCATTCAGCGACCGTTTTACGGGCGAAACCATAATATCACTTGTTCAGTGCAGCAGGTTTTTATAATGAAAATGTTTTTTATCGTTTAAAATTAACCGCATCAAGTTTACTGTTTATTATAATTAAACTGTAATTAACTATTTACTGTTTAAAATGAATTTAGTAATTAGATTGATTACCAGTTGCAATATCTATAATAATTATATCTAATACAATAATTTTTATAATAGTATAAATTATCGAAAAACTACAGAAAAAAAAATTACCATAATATATGTCTATAAGTTCCCTAAGTGGACTAACTATTCTGACTTTCTAAATGTGGTTTTGGTACCTATGTATTTTCAACAGATTTGACGATATCCAAAAAGCTTCTCTATTATACAAAAGAAGAATTAGCTCTTGGAGTCTTATTTACAATTTTTATTGGCAATGAACCAAATATTGTTATTATAAGTCAACACACAACTTCTATTGGTTTTTAATAGATGTCGCTGTAGGTTCTGGTGCACATTATTTGTAAAATTTATAAATATTTGTCACCTTTAGGTTCCCACTATCCCTTTAGATTATTTTTCAATCAGGTTTGAAACTTAAGTTCCCCTCTTAGTTTGAAGTTCTCTGGCAGACATCCCAGTCGGGGTTTTTAGTGGGTCCAAAAGGGTGGCCAAAGTTTGTGGAAGCGAAGATACTTAGGTCATCCGAGCTGACCCTCACACACCGCCCTATCATCATGGTGACGGTTCTATTCAGGAGAATTAAAGAAATAAACTGCCACATTCCAAATCTATTTGACAGAACAAAGTCTGTCGGGTCCGCTAGTGATAAAATAAGTATAAGCGAATGGTGATGCTCTGTATTGAAATTAAATCTTAACTGTCTTTCGTAGGTATTTTTTTCTGTTTACTGATTTACCTTTAAATACTTTTCTTTCAATTCTGTATTTTACTATACAGGCTGTTTCCACAAGGTATGTCATAAATTAAATCACGCATTCCGGGGACAAAAATAATTTGATTGAATCCTACTTACCTTAGTACAAAAGTGTACACAAAAAAAGAGCCCTTTAAAGTTACAAAATAAAAATTGTTTTTTTTGCATTATCTCCTAAACTACTTGACATTTTGTAATAAAAATAGACAGGTTACTTTCTTGTTCTGAAAGCATTTATCATACAAAAAAAAAACAAAATCTAAGCGCACAGAAAAATTTTAAGGGAGGTGTGCAGTCCTAAATCCCCCCAAAATTTTGAGTACGTTCACATCAAATGAATTTTATGGCATCATTAGTTTAACACATTATTTTAAAACTTTTTTGCCTCATCTCTTTTTCGAAAAAAAAAATATTAAAAATTTTGATATTACAATGGGCTACACATTTCAGGAAATGGCAGATATGCATTTAACTTTGGGTAAGTTGGATCAGATTAAATTATGATTTCAATAAACTATCGGGAATATCGTAGGTGAATGTTGAATGTCAAGGAAATACCTAGTGCAGCAGCCGCAAGGCGTTATGCAGTAAAATACCCCAATCGAAATACAACCGATAGACCAGATACTCTAGAAAGAGAAAATGTATTCTGTAACAATAGAGGACGAACAACAATTGAGGGTTCGAATAGTTAAAGCTGCAAATCAATTTCGTCAGAAAAATATGATTTTTCAGCGCATTCAGTTTTCCTTATTAAAACAATATCGAATGTGTATTGAAGAAAATGAGGGTCATTTTGAACATTTATTGTAATATCATATTTATAGAGGTTATACACATTTTTTGTACTTGTTAATTAATTTAAGCCATTTATTTTGCTGCATGTAATTTTTTAAAGGTTAATGAAAAGGGCCGTAACTCAATAAAAACTGTTTTTTGAATAGTGATAAGAGGCAAAAAAATTTAAAAATAATGTGTCAAACTAATGATGCCACAAAATTCATTTGATTTAAACGTACTCAAAAGTTTGAGGGGATTAAGGGCTGCACACACCCCCTTAAAAATTTTCCTGTGCGCTTAGGTTTTGTTGTTTCTTTTTTATGAAAAATGCTTTCAGAACAAGAAAGTAACGTGTCCATTTTTATTACAAAATGTCAAGTAGTTTAGGAGATAATGCACAAAAACAATTTTTATTTTGTAACTTCAAAGGGCTGTAACTGTTTTTGTGTACACTTTTGTACTAAGGTAAGTTGGATTCAATTAATTTATTTTTGTCCCCGTAATGCGTGATTTAATTTATGACATACCTTTTCGAAACACGCTGGATAGTCTATTTTCTGGTTTCTTTTTGTTTTTTTTACATTTTCGGTACTTCTGTAACAGTTTATTGCTTTCGTTTTTATAAGTTTATAAATGGTTGCTTCTCCAACTTCGGTCTTGGTTAACACTTAAAAACTTTCTCAGTGATGAAACTCAGTTGCTACTTAACACTGTTTTAGTCTTGAACAAATTGTATATAATTGTAAATAATTTGTCTATTAAAATTTCTGCAACAAATTAAACATGAACATTTTCAATGATTTTGAAATTCTTTGAGTGGCTCAAGAAATTATAGTGGGGATTATGAGCTCTGACATAAAAACGGTACTAGCAAAAATTTTCAAAGCAGTATAGATCCCCATAGAGTTTTACTGTGTGTTACAATTTTTTTTATTAGTACTGTTAAATGTTCCGTCATTGTTGCTTGAAATATTTCATTGGTTCATTTGGTATACTACGAATTACTTTGTAAAGTAAATAATAACGTAAATATGGATTTAGTGCATATACAAAATATCTTTTAGATCGCAGCTTGGAAAGATCAAAAAAGCGATTAGATCAAAAGGAAGATCGTCTAAGTTAAATACGAAGAATAATAGTATTAGACGAATCAAATATGAAACTATAGATTATAATATTATCTCTCACCTTCATTAAATGTAATTTTGTTTTCGCTAGCCGTACTGCTGCTTCGGGTGGATTTGGTACTCTCATGTTGGTACTTTCGGCGCGGGGTCGATTGACTAGAGTAAGGTAGTTTGTTGTAGTACGATTTCTGCTGAAATGTCTTCGGCAACCTCGTCGATGTGGTAATGTGTGATTCTTCGCTGTCGCTGTGTTCATCTGAAAGAAATAACGGAAATGGATCGATCAAAAGTGAAATTAGAATAAGTTTTGGAGATATAAAATATAACCCGAATAAGCTAAAATTTCTTGTCTGTTTCTTCTTACTTTATCAAATATTCGGCCACGTATGTTTTATGACTAAAACTCAATCTTGATCAGAAGCTGTAAGTGTAATAGTTTTCTCAAAATTGTCATCTTTCATTAGCTTCCTAATGTCAAGGCCTACAAAAACGCCTTCTTCATGATGCTTGAGTTAACTTCAAGCATCAGCAAAAAGCGCTTCTACCTGACTTGACAATAGCAAGTGCGACCTTGCCGAAACGTCGTCAAAATAATGCAACGCGGAGTCAAACCCGAAAACTACAGAAAGCACATATAACTCCCGCGGAAATCTAAAGTGGAACACATTGTATATATATATATATATATATATATATATATATATATATATATATATATATATATATATATATATTATATATATAAAAAAAAATTGCTTTTTTCTATATAAAAAGTTTGAAACACCAAACCGACACAATCTATTATATAACATTTTTCTGCTTCCGGCAAATGTTAAGTTTTTTTAATAGAGCCGATTAAAGATAATACACTAATGTTACTATAATAGATAATGAGTCTGCCGCACGACAGTTCGTAAAGGAAGACCTCTGTCGCGAGGTAGAGTTTATCATTATTTAAATTAACATTAAAAGGAAACCAGACTTGCATTGAAACAAACAAAAAATGTAGATTATGTAAATAAATAAAGATAGCAAACTTAAAACACCATTGATAACGTTAATATATTATATAAAAGCTTATTGACAAATTCAGTAGTGAATATGTTGATTTTAAAATTTTTTTTTATTTAAATTAATGTGTCTCGGCTGCAATGACCATTGACACAAACAATATTGTGTACAATACAAAAAGCACATGTTACTAATTGCTACAGTTAATCTATAAGCTTAGAACCTATGACTAAATAATATAATATAATTAAGTAAAGTACATGAAAAACAAGGGGTCATATTCTGTTGAACAACTGAATGTCTTTCAAGAAAAAAATTAGGTTAAAGACTTGATAGGGTCAGTTTAAAATGTCTTTGATATTTGACTTAAGTTTATTTAGCAGATTTAGCAATTGGGCTTCGGCTCGGACTTCATTAAGTATTCATGTGTGAGTCGGGTATGTCCTATTCTTAATCTTCGGATGACAGCTTTTTCTTTTCTAGATATTGTTGGAAGTTCAAATTTTTCAACAGTCTGCCGGATCTCATGTAATGCACTCTTGATTGTGTTCCAGGGGGTTTGCCAGGTATGATACTGTTGTTGCTTAAATATTTGCTTAAGGCCATTACGGATTTGAATATGTTGGGCTTTTAAGGATTGACTGTTTACACAAGAAGCTTGGTCTGCTTTTTCATTACCGGGGATGCCGATATGGGATGTTAGCCAGATAATCGTGTCATTTACACCTTGAAAAGCGAGTGCTGTAAATCCTATGGATTTCTTGAACTAAGGGATGCTGAGAGTATAGACTTTTTATCGAGTGTAGTAACTACAAGGAGTATGTGCATATTGCTTGGTTTTTATCATATTTTTTTAGTTTTTTAAAAGCTTCTAGTATCGCGCATAAAGTTCTCCAAAATAAAACATTAATGTATAACTCAAATGATTGATTATTTAAATCAAAGATTAAAATACAGGTAAACTTAAAACACAGAAATAAATATGACTAGATGAACAGAAGATATATAATATATAATATATTAAACAATATATTTGGTCTTCTTCTTTTTACTGATCTTTTGGTATACGTATATTATGAAATATCTATAAGACAGAATTCCTCAGGAGGTTCTGTCGTGAGCGAACTATAACAAAGAATCTCTAATCGGTATATGATGACAAAGCCGTTAGTAATCGGATAATTGTTGTCAGACTGAATGCCAGTCCAGTTAATCTGAATGTAGTACAAGTAGATACTCCAAAAAGAGAAGCTGAAGATAAAGATATCTAGTGCGTTGGAAGAGACGTTGAGAAAACTTCCAAATAGAGAAATCACAGCAGTCATATAAATCATTGGTGCAACTACAGAAGATCATTACCTGCGGGAGATAGTCGAAAGATGATGTTTCAAATTTGTGGCAACATTACTGCAAATCATGCGAGCGTGCGCGCCATCAGTTGCAAGTTACAAAGTAACTTAAGCAGTGGGCGAAGTACCCATTCTGTGTTTTTCCATTTTTGACTGTTGTTGCAGTACTCGCGGTTATTAATTTATTCTTTGGTATTAGTTACGGTTGTTAGTGCAATATTACTATACAAAGATAAAGCTTACATCGCAGAATCAAAATTTACAATAAAACGAAATAAAGAAGAATTAACACAAAGTTTTTTTACTTAGTTGTGAAATTGATTATTGAATCCTTTTTGGTGGAATTGAGATAAGATTTACTTATACTTTATTTATATATTTACATACTATTTAAAAGTGGTCCATATTATATCTATTGTTATTTACTGGGTTTTATGTATCTAGCAGCATAACCTCAAAATTTTACATGCGTAAATTGTAGTTAATACAAGCTCCAATCTTGGCATTAAAATCGCCCATAATGATGGGAACTTCCTGTCGAGCAATTTTCTGTATGATGCTGTTGATGTTCTGATAAAACTCAATTGCTTCTTCGTCCCCTTTGTCTGCAGTCGGAGCATGGACTTGGATGATGTTTATATTAATAGGGTTGGCTTCTACTTGTAGTAACATCACTCTTTCTGATATTGGTGTAAAGTTAGTAACGCATTTGGCAACTTTGGGTGATATGATTATTCCGACTCCATATTCATGTGATCCATCTTTTTCCCGAGTAATATACCTTGTGATCTTCTATTTGTATTTCTCCAGAATCTGGCCATCTCATTTCTGCTATTCCCATGATTTCAATATGCATTCTCTTCATCTCCTGTATTGCATTGTGGATTTTTCCTGCTTTGTGTAAAGTTTTGACATTCCATGTGCAGATCTTGATATTATTTCTGCACTTCAATTTATTATCTTTTGGTAAACTCAAAACTGTCTTCCCGGAGACCCGATCGGAGGACTTACTCCGGAATTTATTTTAGTATTGAGCATTGCCATGATTGATTGACTAGGGCGTATCTCTGAGGATCTTTAATGGAGTGTTTGCCCTACTTGTGCTTCCCCAACCTTATGCCGTTGACCAATTCTTTGGTTCATCCGCCTTGGAGGCCGATTTCACAATCTCAGGACAAAAGAGTGCCCTACCACTTACCAACTCATCCGCCCGAAGCCGTTGGTCAGTAAGTGGGGGATTGCTTATACCGGCAATCGCTCGGTGAATGACTCGTCACACTGAATGACTCGCCACACTGGAAGACCTGAAGGGTATGAGGTAGAAGGAAATATGGTGACCCGTCTGCCCTCGGAAACCTAATAGCCATTCGGGATCGGAAGAAAGAAGAGTTAGCCAAGAGAGGCTAATAGGAAAGATTAAAGACATATCACTCAAGACAAGTTGAAAAGGAGTAATTTGTGAAGGCCCTTATGATGCGCCAGGTGCGTTTCATAAGCGTATGAGTATTTATGCACCTTGTGTTCCCGCTCATACCTCGGCGTGTTGACTATAGACTGTATGGCTCGTCCAGCATGCCATAGCATGGAGGAAATAGGTGCACGTCATTTTTACAATGGAGACGCCCCAACTCCATGGCCTGACCTCCAAACCATAGCTAATATGTCAAAACAAATCTTAAGCAAGTTTGTTATATCAACATTGATATATTCGTTATAAAAACAAACTTCAAGCAAGTTTGTCGCATTGTAACTATAAACTAGCTGCAAGCGTGTACAGTTGACATGGCAACCTTAAAGTAAACCTTCTTTTTTGATATTTCCAACTTGTTGCAAGTTGAATTAAGTTCATATTGTTATCTGGGATGTAATGTTTACATAATTGAAGTGCTTATCGAAAATAACAAATAATTGACACATTTAGGCAATAATTAAGTGTGTTAATTAACTGTGGTATCATGTATTTCCAAATCGAATATAGGATATTTTGTTATAAATTATATTATGTTGTTAAATAAATATTAAAAAATATTTATGTTTAAATAATACACGTTTTCTATTACTAAGAAATTCCGAGCATTTTTATTTCCAACACTTTTATTTAACTAATAGCTAATCTACGAGGTTGTGTAATTATAATTAAGTCATTAAACCAGACCTAAAAAACCAGCAAGTTTTTTTAAAACCAAGTAATTCAAGAGCAAGGTCAATTTTATGGAATACCTACCTACAGACCTAAAAATATATTGTATTCATTGTCAAATGCAAAATGGTAGTGCAATATTCAAGGTCGAGTGCACATTTGCTAATCCTAGCCGAAAACCACAAAACGATGTGGAGGCGCATATTACGACCGTTTCGAAAAGCCGCAATTACTGGGAAACAACAAAACACACACAACAAGTTTTTAGTTAAATTAATAGAATTATCTAACACCTTGATTATTTGTTGAATATCTACATTGTTGCGAGACATAATACATCTGCGGATTATGATTAAGCTAAGGTCGTGGTACTTTTATAGTTTAAAGCAACATATCAAACACACACACACCACATACACACACACACCACATACACACACATACAGGGTGAAGCATTAGTGCGGGAAAGTCCAATTACACATTTGTCGTGATACGGAAAGCTTTATTTAGATAAAAGTTGGACACACAAATAGGACCATACCCTAAAAATATTTTCAAATATGCAGAATACCCATATTTACGGGGTAAAACAAACTTATCTTTTTTTAATGGAACACCCTGTATATTTTTACATTTTTGAATCCTTCTCGATGTGATGTTCTTGTTTTTTTAATATAAGGTTTGGCAGTATCATACGAGGTAATTTAAAAGATAATTACGTTTTTTCAACGTAAGATATCAACAAATATATTTATGAATAAAAGATTTTTAATATAGTCTACTATTGTCTAAAATTATTAACACAGCGGTATGACTTACCAGCGGAGTGGACAAAATCACATATTAAAAACATCTACTCATCAGACAAATCAATTGATGTTTCTAAAAATAATTTAACAACAGCTATTCCATCAATACATGCATATTATGAATCAAATGGATTAACATTATCAAAATCCAAAACAGAAATCTGCTTCTTTTCTAGAAAACATAGAATTCCAGAAGGTTATATAAATTGTGGTCAATTCAAATTTCCAATTAAAAACTGTATCAGATACCTGGGAACTTATTTAGACAGAAAACTTTTGTGGAAAGATCATAGTCAACATATCATACAAAAACCGAAAAAGCTATGAATATCCTAAGAGCTTTCTGTAAAACAAACTGGGGTGCAGATGCCAACATTAGTTTAATGTTTTATCGATCTATGATACGACCTGTTTTCGATTATAGCTGTTACTTGTATGAAAACGCATCGAACACCCATTTAACAAAAATTTAGGTAGGTACAGAAAAATAAGCGCCTACGCTTGTGCCTTGGGTATCTGAAATCTACACCAATTAATGTAATGAAAATTGAAGCTGTTGAACCGCCATTGAATTTACGGAGGCAGTATCTTACCCACAAATATATAGCTCGTACCATTAGCAGAGACCAAGTATTTTTCAAAGATATTCACAATCTGGCTATTTTAGATTTGACTAAAAGGTATTGGTTTAAGAAAAAATCTCCACTCGTGGCGATAAGCTACAGAAATCTGTCTAAATTCAAAGAGGTACTTTATAAGGGCCATCTTCCACCAGTTTATACTGAAAAGCCTCATGTGCTGTCTTCAATAAAAATCAAGACAGAATTTCTCAATGATGTCCAAGGCCCCATGTTTAACGCAGAAATTCAGAAGAGATAGCCTAATTATTATTATATGTTTACTGATGGTTCAAAAAAAGGAAATAAGACTGCTTGCGCAGTATACCAACAGTATTCTGGACAACAGCATAAATATAAGTTACCTGATGAAGCCACCATCTACACATCCGAAATGCTGGGTTTAAAGTTTGCTCTTTCTCACGCTTTGATAACAGAAATGAAGAGCTGTGTAATATTTACAGACAGTAAAATTGCAGTAGAAAGATTATGTGTAACAAATAAATCCAAGCAATTGACTCATCTTGATATAGAGATTTTAAAATTGTACTACGAGGTTTCAAAGCTCAGAGGAGAAGTTATTATCGCATGGATCAAAGGCCATTCTGTGATAAAGGGTAATATAATAGCAGATACTTTGGCAAAAGAAGCATTATCAAGTGGAGAAACCATAGACAACAATATTCTACCGGTGTCAGATATAGATGTATGTAGTAAACATCGGCTCAAATTAAAATGGCAAGCCAATTATACGGAATCCGAAAGACAGACATCCTTTAAATATTGGCAATCCACACTTCTTAAAAAAAGGTGGTTTTATTCAGAGTCCAACAGAAGTTTCATGAAAACTATAAATAGGCTAAGGCCAAATCATGCTCTAACACCTTCAAGAATGTACAAAATGAATCTAGCAGACACTCCAAACTGTACTTGTGGTAAATATGGATTTAACACATATCCTATTAGAATGTGTAAACCAACAAGGAAATATTACATGTTTATATGAAAACTTACGAAAACTAAATGTCTGTTTCCCATTTCACATAAATGAATTAATTTTGTATGGAAACGTAGAAATCTTTAATTGTATTTATCAGTTAATAAGAAATTGTAAATATAAACTTTAAACAGTATATTGTACTATAACTTTTTAACCATAGAATTAAGATGAAACTTGTAAGCAAGTTGCAACACACCAATCATGTAATAAACCTTTTAATACGAAAAAATGAAAAAAAAAATGGAAAAAATATAAACAAAAAAAAAAAAAAAAAATAAATAAAAAAAATATGTAAAACAAAATTATTATGAAAGATGACCAAAACAAAATAAAAAATATATATACATATTGCATACAATATCAAAAAAAGTAATATAAGGAAATAATAAAAAAAATTAAAAAAAAATAAAAATAAAAATAAAAATAAAAAAAAAATCACAAACAAACAAAAAAAAAGAATAGTCAAAACAAGTCAATTCTTTAATTTACTTTTAACTTACATTTAGTACTAACTCGAACTCTGATATGACTTTTATGTAGGCAGATCCTGTATAGACAGCATATTTTCTCTAAATTAGGTTATTGGGAAAAGATTAGCCCACAACCTTTCAACTCATGTAGTCTTTATAGATGTAACAAAGGCATACAATAGTGTACCACTTTTAACGCTCTATCTTAGCAATGGAAAAATTAGGAATATACAAAAAAATATATAAAAGCAGTACAACAACTTTACAAAAATATGATGGTAAACATTAAAACTTTATATAATCATTATCATCATCATTAACAGCGTATGTTACGGATTATGGTGCAGCCTTCCTTCCATAGTTGCTCTCCATTTCTACCCACGATTGTCTAATATTCGCTTTTCTGTGCCATGTATCGACTTGTTTCCTTATGTTATAATCCCATCTTAAATTTGGACGTCTTCTTGGTCTCTTGACGCCTCTTGGATACCACTGTGTAGTTCTAGTGAACCATCTATTGTCAGTTCTTCTCGCTAAATGTCCCACCCACTGTCATTTTAAAGATTTAATTTTGTGGATTACATCAGTCACCTTAGTTTTCTGTCTGATCTATTCTATTCTTTTTGGCCTTTGACTGACTTTAAGTTTCGCTGTTATCTCTTTCTTTAGTATCCAAGGTTTCGCAGCCGTATGCCATGATTGGTAGTATAAACGGATCGAATGATTTTTTCTCTAGGTGGAGTGGCATCTTCGATTTGAATATAACAGGTATACATACTCGTCTACTGTCACAAATGCAGTGTTGTTTATTATTACATATTAGACATCCACTAGCTCGTTTTACATGGTTTTTGTTTTTGTCAAGTTCATTTTTAGGCCAACTTTATTGTTAAGTTCTTGTAGTTCTACAGAATTAGTAGCACAACGACGTCGTCTGCAAATATTAGATGGGTGAGGTATTCTCCATCAATGGATAGGTATTTGTTCTGATAGTTAATTTTGCTAAATAAATTTTCTAGAATTGCAGTGAAGAGTGGCTCCTGTGGTAGTGGGAAATTCTGAAGTGTCTTCATAAAGTTTTACCTTAGCTTTTGCTTGTCTCTGTATATTTGCTAAAGTCTCTATATACGGTTTGTCACTGCCTTGGTTGGTCAAAGCTTCTATTACTGCCTTGAGATATATAGAATCGGAAGCCTTCTCGAAATCTATGAAGGTTATTGCTAGCGGTATTTCATATTCTTTAGCTCAAGTCATTAGTTCTCGAAGCGTCTGGATATGATTGGCTGCGCAGCATCTAATGCATTCGTTAACCTGTTGTTGATGATCTTTTTTAATGTCTTGTATATGAATGGTAGTAGACCTATAGGTCTGTAGTTTTGATATCCTCTTTGCTACCTTTCTTATGAATGAGAATTATGTTTGCTGATCTTGATCTTAGGCAGTACGTAAATATGCCTGCTAAGATTTTCCAGGTTTTTTTGCCAGCGTATTTAAGCAGTTCCACTGATATGCCATATATTCCTTTTGCTTTACCGCTTTTGATTTTTGTAATTGTCGGCTCTATTTCTTACGGAAGGACTTCTGGTACATCTTTTTGGTTACTAAAAAACTTTATATAGAAAGGTAAGAAAAAGAAAAGCGTTCCAAAAAATCCACAAGAATACGCCAACAACATTATGGAATAACGAAGTTCTGCGGCAAAATGAGACAGAGCAGAAATGTCAAAAAGCTATACAAATAGCTCTAACACGAACGGGTGATTATAACAACATAGACTCTGCTTGGAAAAATATAAAATTAACTTTGACGAGTGTATCAGATAAAATACTAGGAAACAAAACAAAAACAACAAAAAAATGGTTCGATGACGATTGCCTGAAATACACTCGCGATCATAAAATCCGGGTCACCTTGAAAATCACCGATATTTCATTTTTAACGAGCTTTATCGTAAATAATAATAACACAAATACAAACTAATGCATGTTTCTGAGAATTGTTGCGGTTTCCTTTGTAACAAAGAATTCCAATAGTGCCAATTTCGCGGTAAAGTGCACACTTCCCAAAATGAACGCTACCTGTAACTCCGCTTGTTTTAAATGTCTCGTTTGTGCTTCGACTTTCTGTTAAAATGCAACGGACAAAGTTTATTATTGCCACCATTAGTGTTTATTAGTGCCATTATTAGTGTTTATTTTTTGACAAAAATGCCTTTGACTGTTGAAACGGCACACATTGTTGCACTTGTGGAAGACGGTCACACTCAACGGCAAGTCGCAAGAACTGTTGGCGTAAGCCTTTCTACGGTTCAACGAGTGCTTCAACGCTTTCAGGAGGTACGTTTGCTAACCAGGCGACCTGGCTCTGGACGAAGAACAACGACCACGGCACTAGATGACCGTTTCCTTGTGTTTCAGTCTTTACGAAACCGGACCTCAACAGCGGTTATGCATCAAAATCGTCTAGAGGAAGCACGAAATCGCAATTTTAGTGTTGCAACAGTCAGAAGAAGACTTCGTTCTTCTTGACTATTTTCTCGGGTAATGGCTAGAGGACCGCCACTTCGCCGGGTGCCTCGAGTTGAACGTCTAGCTTTTGCTCGACAATACGCGCGTTGGGGAAATAACGATTGTAGCAAAGTGTTATTCTCAGATGAATCCCGTTTCTGACTAACTGGATCCGATGGACGTGTAAGAGTTTGGAGGAGAACCGGTGAACGATTTTCACAAGCTTGCATTGCTCCAAGAATGCCATTTGGTGAAGGCTTGGTCATGGCTTGGGGAGGTATATCTTCCGACTTCCACACAGAATTACCCTTCATCGAAAATGGGTCCCTAACTGCACGAAGGTACATTACGGAGATTCCGAAAGAACATGGTATGCCCAACATGGCAGGGCTTGGAGAAAACGCCGTTTTTATGCAGGACAACGTGCGATCGCACGTTGCCAGGATCAGTATGTAATGCTTGGACGAAGTTGTAATTACGAGGGTAGCCTGGCCAGCTAGGTCTCCGGACTTGAATCCCATCGAACATCTCTGGGACGATTTGAAAAAACGTATTCAAACCCATACACCTCCTCCTAACAACGCACAGAAGCTTAAGGATCTGTTAGTGAGTGAGTGGAATAACATACCACAACATGTAATCCGGAAAAAAATTGAGAGTATGCCCCGTCGTCTGCAAGAGGTTATTAGAGCAAGGGGAGGCAATACACAATAATGGTCATTGAAATTTCACTGATTTTTTACCACGTTCTGTATTTTCCATATTTTTTTTTTTTTTTCGTATGTCTGTTTTATCAACAATTTGATTTGTTTTTTGTTTTTTTCAATAAAAACAATAAAAAACCATTTTTTTTCTTTCAAAACAAACATTGATGACAAATAAAAAATACATTAGCCAAAAAAAAAAGGTTATTACTGCACCAGAGGCAAAAATATTGAAGAAACTTGAAATTTTCAAGATGACCCGGATTTTATGATCGCGAGTGTATATAAAAGAAAGAAACATGGCTAGAAGGGACATGCTACAAAATACCTCGCACAACAGTAAAAAGGTATAAACAGACAAAAACAGAGAAAAGAAACTAATAAAAAAGAAAGAGTACCAGAGTAAATAATCAGAGATATAGAAGAAAATCGGATGAACAACCAAGTAAGACAATTCTTTAAAGGAGTTTCAGAGATCATTGCCAGGTACCCAGCAAGAACAGGAAACATCCTTTAAATACGACAGCGGACAGCTTATTACTGATGATAAAGAAATCAAAAAACCTGAAAGGAATACTTTTATCAACTGTTAAAAGACAAATCTAGCAGAAATACATCAAACATAAAATAGAAGACCTATACCCGACATACGAAGAAATACCCCAGGCAATTCAAAAACTTAAAAATAATAAGGCACGAGGCATCGATGGTATACCAGCAAAGTGCTCAAAACACGGAGAAGAAGCGTTGTACATATCTATATACAAGCTAATTCAATGCATTTGGTGATGTTTTAGATTGTTAAAAAAAATTAGTAAACAATTACTACAAATCTTCTTCATAAAATCTTGTTAGAATTCTAAATGTTTTCCTTTCAAAACTAAAAGCCCATTACTATGGGAACACACTCGTCTTTTAACTATTGAATAATACATCAGAGATGAAATATGCACTTGTGACACGACGATCCATTTGAAACGTGACCAGCAATATCGAACATAGCACGTCACTCGCCGTACTAGAAGCTTCAATTTTTTGATCATGAATGGATAAGATATTTTTAGGGTTCCCCAAAAATATATCAGGAACACATGGTGGTCTGAACATGTGATTTTAACGAGTGCATTTGTATTAATAGATATTACATTGTAGCTAATTTGTAGTGCGGAAGATAATGGTTTTACGACTGAAATTTGAAGAGTTTTTTATCTAACGAGAAAAACAAAAACGGCAAGTTTGTTGCTATTCGCTAGTATAATAGTTTGCATGCAGTTTTTATTTGTATACAGTGATGTTTTCTCTATATCGTATCAGTATATGATGTATTTCTGTTTATTATTTCTTTTATTCTTTTATTCTATGCCCCGTTATTTGATAATTATCATTTTTACACGCCAAAAACTATTTTTCACTGCCATTAATCGTTTTTCTGTATGTAAGTGTTTTTTGTGGTAGGTTATAAAAATGGGTGTCTTTTTAATACATTTTACTACAGTTCTTATACCGACATTTTGATGTTAAATAGATAAATCTCTAAATAAGAGGGACAACATTGTTGTCCTAGCTTAAAACGATTCGATTCTAAATATTCTTGTCTTGTGTTGAAGAACATTTCTCGTTATATTTATATTTTCTAGTTTATTCTCTGTTCATTAATTTTTAAGATATCTCAGTGTTTGTTTGACTCATTCGGGAGCACAAGTTCGAAAATGTAGGGGCACTTTTTGTCGACATAAATCGGTTTCAAAGATGGTTAAACCAATGAAATAATCAACGGCATAAGGATAACTTTGTTTCCAATTACCAATTTGCTAATTGCCAGTTGCCCATTGGGAACAAAGAGCACAAGAATGGAGGAGTTTAAGGGATGCCTATGTCCAGCAGTGTACCTGATAAATGAAGGCTAGATGATGATGATGATAAAGATAAGAAGGCAACGGAAAACTAACGTATTAAAAATTCTCTGGATTCCCTAGTAGAACCGCAAGATGATGAAATTATAATAGAATTATATTACTAGTATGGGCCGCGAAACTCTTTACTCTTACAGACCGACGCCTTCTTTAAGTCCCGTCTCCCAATCGGAGGTTGGATATATAGGACATAGAAAACACATGTAATAATATAGGTAATAAATATTTATAATTTAAGAACTCTGCCTGCATTAAGTCTGAGGTGAAATAAGTAGCTTTTCACTCTATGTAGCCGGTTCCAACCTGGAATCAAAGAGGAGGGACAGAAGAGTAAGATCTCTATTAAAACCAAGATTCAACTGGATTGACTGATAGCATCTTGTAAGGTCTCTTGTCTAGGGTTACAGATGAAGGCAATAAAAGCGGATGACAAGAATATTCGAAACGACGAATTCGACGGAAGTAGCAACCACGCTTTTAGGCATAGTCGAGAAGCACGACGGGGAAATCTCCAAATCCGAACAAAACACGTACCAAAACCTGAAAGGGGACGTTTTCGTAGATATGCAGGACATGTATGAATATGGCCTAACCAAATAAGGACACGCGGATCAACTGAAGACATGACATTAGGTTGCAGTAATGTCGTGCGAATAGCACGACAAAACTAAAACAAAAAGAATTTAAACATCACTTCATCGAGGGCTGTTAAAAGAGAGAAATTACAAAAAAAAAGGATATATAATGAAAGACTGACGACGCTCTAGTCATTGCAAAAAAATTAAACCATGATAAGACGATTTTACGGACGAAGTAATATAATAAGTGATGGACGTGGAATATTCGAAAATAAAGTATCTAGGCACAGAAAAAAATACTTTATAACTGAAAAAAAAACTTCTTTATCTTCTCGTGCTTTTTCTAACAAAGGTTAGCGAGTTATTAAATAAAAGCGGGAATAGAATGCATCCCTGCCCGACACCTCTTTGAATGTAACATTCGTCTGTTAATCTCGATTCATACGACTGCTTTCTGCTTTCGATACAAGTTTTCTATGGTACGTAGATATCTATCTTCTTAATATGTTCGAAAGCATTCCGTGCTGAATCCTATCGAAAGCCTTTTCATAATCAATGAAAAACACATAAATTCCTTTACGTTGGTCGCGGCATTTTTGGACAAGTACATTTAAGTCAAAAAGTACTTCGTGGGTACACAGCGCATTTCTAAATCCAAACTGGGTTTCATTTGGGTCTCTTTACAATGACTTCTATTTCTAGTACTATTTCATCAGACTAATTAATCTGTAATTGACGCTTTTTTCCCGCTGTTTCTTTGAAATTGCTATAAAAACAGATTTAAGCCATTCCTCAGGAATTTCACTGGTAATATACACGTCATTAAAACGCTTAACTAGAACACTGTTGTGGTCCTCCTATATGGTCCCGTTGCTTTCTTGGTTTTAACTGACTTTATTGCATGAAGAACTTTAGATTTTAAAATTTCAGGTTCTTCTTGAGTTACATTGATCTGTATAATAACAAGCTACATTAAGAAATCTTAATCAAAACACAAAGATTATCAGATATAGCGTAAATGAAAATGTAACCAAAGATAACACCAATACCGAGAACCTCTAAAATACAGAAAAAGAATACAGAAAATAAAGAAAAGGAAAAAGTATATAAAGAATGACCAACTAAACCCTGAAAATAGTAAGGCGCCGATCGTTAATTAGAAGATGAGCAATAAATACAACCGATATAAGACAAAATCAATTTAAAGCTAACCTTAAGGCAAATCTATCATACTTGTAGGAAGAAAATGACGTAAGAAATTGTAATTTTTATATATTTAATATGCATATTGTCGTTGTAAAGTAACTATTGAAAGTATTCCCTAATAATTGGATTTATTTAAACAATTCGTCAACATTTGTTAATAACTTTAATTAATATTTAAATTACATCTTCCTAATAATATATTTCACTTACTAAAACACTACACTTAACGAAAATGTTATTAAATATCTCAGTTCCACGTTTAATTAAAATGTATGTGGATCTGACAGCGTTTAGAAAAATACTCGAGCCTTATGACTTCATATGTCATCGGTAAATAATGGCGATGCCAAAAGTTAAATAACCTAGTACCTCGGCTATAATTATTTCGTGCTATATTTAAAGGGAATGCCGCTAGCAACCTCGCGTAATACCAACCTTATAAGCGTCGAAAAATTCCAGGAAGGAAATATTTGCCCCTCAAAACTTGGTGGTAAGAATGTACGATCAACGTTAAATTTGTCCGCAATGATTCAAAGATATAAATGTGTAAATGTTTAAAATGTACATTAGTAAATTACAGGATGGTAAAAAAGGTTTTTTAATATCTTTTAATAGGTTTTTTAATATTATAGAATGTAACAATAAGAAGCAACTGGAAAATTGGATAAGAAAATTTTTGGAATTTTATATGTAGAGACAAACAACGAATAGATTTGTATTAAACGTCGTAAAAATCGTAAACATCGTAGGATAGTCTATAGATGCACGAATCTCTTGAAAAATGTTAAAAAGCGATATTAAGCCACCTACAAACTCAAAGAATATATAAGTGAAGGGTGCATACGACAAGGATATCCCGGTGATATCGTGTTAACTGTTAACAATGTCACTGAACAGACAGATATACAAGAACTAAAAGAAAAAAATCATATGGATATTCATTCTAGCCAGAAAAATTATTCAATTGATTCGATGACATAGATGACAAATACAAGGTACAGTGCAAATAGGTCTATAATCAAAATGTAAATGTGTGGGGCATGGGCTAGGATGAACAATGGCAGTTGAAAAAAAAGATCAATCAAATAAAAATAAAAATATGAAAAAGCAAGGCCTGAAAGAAGAAGATTTTGCTTTTGTCGAAGGTAGGAGCATACAGAGGGCGGCTAAGACGACAGGAAGCATGACATAAGCATAATGGGACGAAATCTCGAGGGATAATAAAATATCATCCAGATTTGGAAATGGTACCAGATGCATTACATTTTAAATATCATTTTTAAGAGCCCTTTACTCTCGTCTTTCCAGGAAGGGGTGAATGAAAGTCGAATAAAACGAATCTCAGGTGGCAGATCAATGCCGATATACAGACGACTCTAACACTGATGAAGGAGTTGGAGCTGGAGTATACTAAGGGAAACAAGGCTAAGCCTTAGTGAAAGCCAAAGTAATCACTCCACTATCTTCCAAGCAGAGAGTTATGCTACAGTAATTTTATTCTGGGTGCTTGGACATACTGGTATTCAAAGGAATGAAAAAGCGAACCTACTTACCAGGAGAGAGGTAACAGAAACAAGAATAATTTATAGGCCTAGAACCTTTCGCTGCCATAGCGAGAAGCATGGCCAAAGGAACGATATCGGACTGCTTGGAACGGGTAAAATGTACGAAATGGTACGAACGAACATTTGAAGTCTTTGATACATGAACCTTTGAAGAAAATACTTAAGATCTACTATATACGAATAGGCATGATCTGCGAAATATCTTAGATCTCCTAACAAGACAGTGTCTCCTTAAGGGGTACATGAATAAAATCGGACTGACGGAACACGTTCTGGGAATGTGTACTGTCTAAATGCCTGGGGTTGGGTGGGATAAGGCTCAATAGATCGGAGCATTATTAACTTAAGCCCTACAGGGATACAGGGACTACTTTGCGTCAGTTTTCTCTGTCGCACTGTATTGCAGCAGTCAGCCTTTCCTGTATTATATGTTTATGGTCATATTAAACCTTCTTCTTCTTAGAGTGCCATATCCCTACGGAACGTCGGCGACTACCATGCTTATAATATTGTTATACTGATCTCGGTCTTGCGCTACGTGTATCAATTGGTCCGCTGTCAAACCTGTCCACTGCCGCAAATTCCTCAACCAAGAGAGTTTCTTCCGTCCTATCCATTTCTTTCCTTCGATTTTACCGTTGAGAATTAGCCGAAGGAACTCTTATCTTGGTCCTCTGATTATATGTCCAAGATATTCTAGTTTACGCCTCTTAATAATATTTAATAGAGTTCGTTGATGTCCCATTCTTCGAAGAACTTCTTCGTTTCTGGTTCTGCTAGTCCATGGAATTTTTAGTATCCTTCGATACAACCACATCTCAAACGCCTCGATTTTATTCATGATATCGGAGTTTAAAGTCCAAGTTTCATATCCATACAAAAGTACAGACCACATGTAACATCTTGTAAACTTTTCACGGATTTCCAAATTTAATGAGTTATTGGATAATAGAGGCTTGAATTTTTGAAATGAGTTTCTTGCCTGTTCAATTCTACATCGAATTTCAAAGGATGGATCTAGATTTTGGGTAATCCAACATCCAAGGTATTTGAATCTCTGAACTCTCTGCAGCGGTTGTTGGTTTAATATCAGTTGGGTTGCGCCGATATCCACTTTACTGGTCACCATGTATTTAGTTTTATCAATATTTATCGACAGTCCCCAATTTGTGCATTCCATGTCAACTCTATTGATTAGCTCCTGCAGATCGTCGATGTTTTCAGCTAGAATCACAGTATCGTCGGCGTACCGTATATTGTTAATTATTTCTCCTCCTATGATAATTCCTTTTTGATCTTTTAAAGCTTCCCTAAATAGATTTTCAGAATGCACGTTAAAGAGGGTGGGAGATAGTATACAGCCTTGTCTTACGCCTCGTTCAATACTGATTGGCTTTGATTCTCTG
This sequence comes from Diabrotica undecimpunctata, assembly GCF_040954645.1. Taxonomy (NCBI): domain Eukaryota; kingdom Metazoa; phylum Arthropoda; class Insecta; order Coleoptera; family Chrysomelidae; genus Diabrotica; species Diabrotica undecimpunctata. The sequence continues at coordinate 142,076,144 of NC_092809.1, forward strand.
TTGTTGGTATTAATAATGGCTGTTTGGTTCCAGTAAAGTTTGGCAATAAGTTTGATGTCTTTCTCATCTAGTTGGATGCTCTGCAAGGCGGTAATTAGAATATTAAACCTAATCTAACCTAAACAACTTTACTGTATAGCAGAATTGGGATTGGGCTACGTATTTAACACGCTATTATAAGGTGTAGAGGCCTGGACTCTCAAACAGAATAACATAAAAAATATTGAAAGTTTCGAGATGTGGTACTACCGTCGAATGCTGAAGATAAGTTGCAACTTCAAAATATAATGCAAGGAAAAATAGAAGGAAAACGGAATCCAGGCCGTAGAAGAATTTCATGGTTGCGTAATTTGAGAGAGTGGTTTGGCTGTACCACTAATAAACTCTTTAGGTCAGATGTAAACAAGGTCAGGATAGCCTTGATGATTTCCAATCTCCGGTAGAAGTGGTACAAGAAGAAGAAGAAGAATTGAGATGCAGCAACTAGTGTAGTTAATTACGACAATGCTCAGCCAAGTAGTGCTCTGACTAATTAGATGTTGATTTGTTAGATATATATCTCAGGATGACGAATTGGTCAATGTCGTCTGTAGGGTGGATCCATCCCTTGCACACAAGCGTCGAACGATATTTTTTCAATAAGTGGAAAATGGGCAATGATTATTTCACTGCTGAGGACTACAAATGCATATTTACATGAAACCTCAGTAAAACTAAATATTTACAAACCTTGATCTTGTTTTTTTTTATATTTACAGTTATGTACATATGAGCATAATTACCCACAAGCCGTGCATAATTATCATGGGTTGGCAGCCTAGGCTACCCTTGAAAGCGAGCACAAATTCGTCTTGTTACTTTTGTCGTAATAACATTCTTGTGCGTTTACTTAAACTGTAAAAATGGCGCCTATATGTTTTACACAAAAATCTGTAATTTGTATTATTTCTACAGTTAATTACAAGTTTATTTTCCTTTGTACATAAATATCTCATAAAATATCTTTTAAATGTTAATAAAAGCTGATGATGACACTAAACTAGGCCGTTAATGTTAAGAAAATTATTATAATTCAGAATCAGGTTTACAGACGATGCACGCATTTCATGTTCTATTTATATTAAAAAACACCTATTACATTAAAACATCAGAATCACATGCTTTAACGTCAATGGGCTCGCATCTTTTCTATTTTAATTTTCTTACAATACGTTCCGAAAATAACGCGAAGATTTGTAAAATTTGTCGGCAATTTTCACGTGGTAGTTGAAGTCACGTTTTTTTGTAGGATTTATTTCCATCGCATTTACTGGATTTTTTTGGTCTGGTGCATGTATCGCTTGAAACATAACTTTGGATGTGTAAAACCGGTTAGATAACTGGTAAAATCATTGAAATTAATTTAGAGAATTTAGTAAAATAATAAAGTAGTTAAAATCAGTAAAATTGGATGACGTTAATGATGAATTATTATTATCACCTAAATGATCACCTGTATGGTTCCTGCAAAGAGTTCAGTGGATTTTTTAAATTATTAACAATTTGAAGCCAAGAATACACTCTTATATACCTTTGTTCCTAGCAGTAAAATTTAAAGCATTTTCAACGAAATTTCGGGTTACTACCCGATAAAACACGTTTAAAGCTTTAAAATAGCGGTTTATGAATGTTGATTCATTAATTTGTTGCATAGAAAACTGCAAAAAAGACTAAGAATTCTTCATTTTCAAAAAATGTTCTAATGCAGTAAATAAAATAACTATTGCAAAAATGAACCTTGATATTGCCGGAAAAGTTGGGTCTCGTAGTCTGAAAATTATCCTTTAAACTTCAAAGTTGTTCACAGATTAGTTTAAAAGTTTTTTAAATTGTTTATCCCAAACAATTTTTTTTTTGTGATAATATACGTCAGAAAAAAAAAAGAAGTTACAGTACTTTTACGGGTACCATAAGCAAGAGGGAGATATTATATCAACAATATTTAAGTAAAAAAACCATTTCCAACATTTCAAAACTTTTGAAATTGTTTGCTTATAAACAATTTGAATAACTTTTTTGCTATTGCTCGGGAACAAATTAGTTTTTTTATATTCAAAAAGTTTGCATTTTGTCACAAACTAAAAAAATTGTACTACAATAATTATGGATAAAGTTAATTCCTTTTGAAGGGAAATTTATATACTGGCGTTGTTTTACTTTCTTTTCTACAGTAAAATGCTGAGGCAAGCGTCACGGAACTAGTGCCACAAGATGGTGTCGTCACGGAACTAGCGCCACAAGATGGTGTCGTCACGGGTAGCTTCACAAAATAGCATTGACATCGATTCACTACTCTCGTTCAATTCGTTTCTAGTCATCATATTTTTATTCTTAGCAGGTTTAAATTAAAAACTACGTGAATATAACTAACAAAATATAGACAATAAATGAGAAGTAAAAAAATTAAACGAATATTTGTCGATAGAAGATTCGATTCGCAACAATTGTCAAATCTAAAAATCATAAATTTTATCCGATTAATAACAGTATTGAATCATCTGTTTAAATTTTTAACAGTTTTCGTTGTAAAATAATTTCATATAAATACAATTATTATTTTTAAACATATTATTTAGTTTATTTTATATAATAATTAAATTTACTATCAAATGATTTTTATTTATAGTTTATTATAATTTAATATTTGGTTTTAAGTTGACAGGTCTGTCAGAACGTCAGAAGTAAACAACTTATGCTTTATTAATACGACAACAGGTGGCGTTAGGAGCAGACATAATACACTTAATTATTTGAATATAATATAATTTGTTTAAAATAAATAAATAATAAATAAATAATAGAATTACTTTATTAAATTTTAAGAATATTATTTAAATTTTTGAAATTTAGAAAACATTGTATAAAGCTTTGCGCTAGTCTACTATACCGCCTACTGTAACATATTTTGTTTTTAATTTATAGCTGGTTTGTTTATAATAATTAAGTAACCTAACTAGCGGCATTTGAAAGATTAAGGACTGAAGATTTTGTCGTTTATGAAAAAATGCCAGCTTTTCAAATACGAAAAACTAATTTGTCCCCGGGCAATAGCAAAAAAGTTATTAAAATTATTTATAAGCAAACGTTGTTTGGGATAAACATTTTAAATAACTCTGAAACTGAAAGTTTAAGGATCACTTTAACACCAATCATTACCTTTTCACTAAATATTAAATTTGTTAAGTTCATTTTTACAATGGTTATTTTAACATTTTTGAAGCGAAACGAAATAGTAGGAAGAGTCCATTTATGCGACATGGCGTCCGTTATATTACATGTAAACGTGTTAGATTTTATTAAAATCATTAAATAACAAACATAACGTACCGAACATCGAAATGCCGTCGAAAGAAGAGAAAAAATGTCGTCCCTTGCCCAACATGTCTTAAACATAGGACATACAATAAACCTGAACCAAACTACGATGCTAGTTTACATTGAAATTAAAATAAACGCGAAATCAGAGAATCAATAGAAATGGAAAAAAATCCCAACAGTCTAAACCAAAGGGATGATGTTCAAAGGCTTCCAAGAACATGGAAAACGGTATTAAAAAAAAGTGAAAAATACATCAGGCCACGAGACCGACTAGTAGGACACCGCCTAACTACAAACGGACAGGACAAAATCACAAGAAGCCTTACGGCTATAAAAAGTAAACGCATTGACCAGGAGAGTCAGTTACCTTCAAGCACAGCAAGAAGCGCTACCACTTGACTTGACAATGGCAAGTGAGGCCTTGCCGAAACGTCGTCAAAATAATGGATTTTATCAAAACCAAAATTATTCAACGCGGAGTCAAATTGTTCTACTTGTAGTATAAGTTATATTTTATGTTACTGCCTACATCAATGTTTTCTTTTTTGTCACATGTTCTACGAAAGTTCTACCATTGTATATTTACTAGTTGCAGATAATCATAAAAAATTTTAGTGTGAAAATTAAATGTCCAGCATTTTCGTGGTTTAAACTCTTTTATATTGTTGCTGAAATAAGTCTCCAGCGTATTTTATTTTCTTTCGAATCATAAACCTCGTAGAAATGTCAGAGAATCAAACAACACAAAACGCTGCCAGAAGTGTACTGACGTTTGAGGATTGAGTGAGTTTAATACATCCAGCGAGGAATTAAGTGTCCCCGGGGGATACCCTACGGCTTTGTATTCCAAAGTCGGTCAACAACGTAAACGTCAAGGCGAGGGTTGTTTTTACAACCACTTAATACCAATTACGAACAACCGAAGCATTCAGCGTGATGGCAAACGAGTAGAATAATGTGTCATCGTTTATTGAAGTGGTTTGGATAATGGTATAAATTATATAGAAATTTTTCTTTCAACAATATCTAGATAAATTTGTTTTGATATTACATACAGATAAAGAATGAATATTTTTACAGAAGAATATTATACAAAGGCTGCCACGCTAGGGTGACCGCAAGCAGAAAAAACGGGTCACACCCAAGGAGAGCTTGGAGTGATATCCTCTAGCTGAAAGGGGCATCCAGACATAATCACTTACACATACTCTTTATATATATATATATATATATATATATATATATATATATGTAATTAAATATATTATTAATAAATGTAGTTATGTTAAAAATCTTTAGGATTTGAATTGGAGACATGTTTCTTGCATTTAAGTCAATTTTAAAACATCTTTCTGATCCAATACAAAGTTGTAAAAACTAAAATAGGCTAAGATAATGGCATCAACACCCAACAATAGAGCCAGAAACATCGGCCACCAACTCACGGTTGATAATTCTACCTTTGAAGTGGTGGACAAATTCACATACTTGGGCTCCCTGATCACCAAGGAGAACGTCATGACGGAAGAAATCAAGCGAAGAATAATCCTAGCAAACAAATGCTATTTTGGACTGAGTAAACATATGAGAAGCAGAAACTTAAGCCAAAAAACAAAAATAACCATATACAAAACCCTTATACAACCAGTGTTGACATATGGGTCTGAGGCATGGACCATTTCCAAGGCAGATGAAAATCTCCTGCTTATATTTGAGCGAAGGATCCTGAGAAGAATATTTGGTGGTATCTGTGAAAATGGTGTTTGGAGAAGGAGGTACAACTACGAGATATATCACAGATATAAACATATATTTGGTGGTAAAGACGTAGTATCCTTTATAAAAATAGGAAGACTAAGATGGGCAGGACATCTGGCAAGATTACAGCAGAACAACCCTCCTAGAAGAATCCTTATGTCACAACCTGTGGGAAGTAGAAAAAGGGGTAGACCAAAACTCAGATGGAGGGATGGTGTAGATGAGGATGGTAGACAAATAGGCGCAGCAAACTGGCAATAGTTGGCAATGGATAGAACTGACTGGCGTAATAGCCTTGGGAAGGTCGAGGCTCTTTTATAGGGCTGTAGCACCAATGATGATGAAAAACTAAAATAGTCAATTTTAATGTATCCACTTCCATATTGCTCCTTTCTTCCGTCCATTGAATGTTCATAAGCAAAAATATTCTTTCAGTGTTACTATTAGAGCAGGGATCGCAAAAACATACTGGCATATCTTCAAAAATTCAGAGTGCTGTTCTGGACTGGTATGCGTTTTAAAAAAACCCATTTTTCGTGACAATGAGGTGGCTTTTATCTTCATCGGTCCATTCTTAAATTTTTTTACCTACAAAATCCACTAACGGCGCCTCTTGATCAAATGGCAAAATAGCATTTATGTCAATACTTTTTTCGTTGAAGTAACAAATAATTTCTTCAATTTGTTCCCAACTGGGGATCTCCTTCAAAAGCACCCATTAAAACTTTGAGAAAGTAGAGAAAGGTGCACTTCATCTTTCAAGATACTGTACCACCAAAACTTTTTGTTTATGTTTTGTTTTTTGTTTGTATTATCCCCACAAAACGCAATGCAACTGTTGTTATTTAACTTGAAGTCATCAATACAATTTAAGCAGAAACTAGAGATCTAATCTGATGTTTCACACGACAAAGAAGCAACTTTCAATAACTTTGTATTTCTTCAATTATGTTAAAAAACTGAACCACAAAAGGAAAGATTTTTACAGCTTTGTGATTACTTGCATCAGTAAAATGCTAAAAAATGGGGATACCTGTTATAAGAGCTGACTACTTTATTCTGGCAGAGCTAAACTTAGATCCAATTGCAGAGTCACTAAACTAAGCTGTTTAACTTGCTGATACAGTCATTTAACCTGAAGCTGTGACGGTACTTGATCATATCAAACGTCTGAGTTAGCTCAGCAACTTTTGATTTGATTCGAGTTTTATAAAATAATTTTCAAGAGTAAATAGCCACCATGAGCAATAATAAAAACGGTAGGTATTACAAACTGTGTACTCTTTGTTATAGCGTATCATTGTTATAGTGTTTCTTTTTAATGTACTTACGCCGTACAAAATGATGTTGTATTAAAGTTTTTGGTTTTTATTTTCAATTTTTTGAAAAAACAACTGTCCTCATTTGAGGACGCTGGGCTCGTTTCCCAAAATAAGTTTAGGTAGTTTTTCAAAAAATATTCCTATTATATACTGCGGACTTAAAAAATGTTTATATAAATCCTATATTTTTTATAAAATTGTTCAAAACAAATTAATACGTAAAGCGTTACATTACATTTCTGGCAATACGTTCGCGGTTTTGACGTACAGTTTCGATTTTGACATCGTTGTTTTTCTAGTTTTGCTACAATGTGGTTTTTACTTTCATATCTAATTTCTTGAAGAAGATATTGCTTCTTGATGTACTTGGAAGACTAAATGGACGATCTTTGATTATTCTTACGCCTTGTTCACTTTTTAGATACGAATAAGCTACTTGTCGCCTAAATTCCAAAAAAAACCGTCCTCAAACGAGGACGCTGCGCTAACGGGTTTATGACAATATGATATGTACCAAAGAAATACTTGTAAGAAGACAAACACCCACACTGACTTATGTGATTCTGGTTTGATAACCGCCTGCAGAATGGGCCAGTTCAACTATTGAGGAAAGATGAGGACGACAATGGACAAGTTCAACTATCGAGGACAGCGGAAGACAACCCAGAGAGAGTCGCGACAAAAGGGCATCATCCACCAAACATAAATATGGGACATTTAGGTGTGCCTGTAGACTTCTTCGAAACTCCAGATACGATCGTACAAAAACGGGACAATCTCGTTTTTATGGACCTTTGGTTACCCTATGCTACGTAAGTTTTGAAATGTTGCAACACCGCTATAGAAATACCGGTGGTCTATGATGACAGCACCATAAAGTGATTTAAGCATTCAAATTTTTTTGAATGCGCCCAACACTAATATTTTTTAAATGTAAGTTTATAAGTGTATGGAGAATATTAACAAAGCTGTATGAATGGCGAATACTGTATAAGCATATTTTTTTTATATTTAGTCTCCATAATCATTTTTGCAACTATAATAAAATGGACCACTCTTTATTTTTAATGTGAGAGCTAAATTTTCAACTAGGTTCAGCTCAAAGAACGAATGTAATAGACTAATGTGTACAAGCTAAGAACGATATTCTTCGAAGATTAATTGACGTCCTTTTTAAACCTAGAAATCATTAATATTTTTAAAATTGCGGAAAACATAAATTTATGAAGTATGTTATTGACCGTAGCAAAGACTAAGCGCATTTTTAAAATTTTAAAAAATATTTTTTTAAGCCGTAAAATAATAGTTTAATAAGGAAAGCCCAAAATAGGGAAGACTTTGCAGAGGTTATCGCCAACCTTCGCTAAGAAGACGACACCTAAAGAAGAAGAAGGCCGTAAAAGCTTTTATTTTTTATTTTATATTTCATTAATTTCGACAATTCTACTGAAAATAATCTAAGGGACATGTTTCCGCATTGTACCATAATCCACTTTTCTAAAAGTCGACGTGGTAGATACGTTTAAACTTTTATCCGTGATTAGTCCCAACTCCGTCGTGACGGCGTTGTAGTAATACCAAGTATTGATCTCCGGCATTCTGGTTATATTTTTGATGTTGTGATAGTATGTTACCCACCGAGAGATATTGCATTTAGGGAAGTTCGAGATATTTTTCTTTCTGCCTTCGACTTCCGCACAAATTGAATTGGAATTCGCTGTAAGCCTGGAGGGAAGAATATGTATGTGAGTAGACAAGCAAAGTAAGCCACAGCCTTCAATATTTAATATAATTTTAGAGTTTTAATGTAGAGACAGGATTTGTAAATGCAAATATATTGTAGAATATAAAAGCAAATAAATAGGTAGAACATCTAATAAAAACAATGTTAGATTAAGTATGAGGAAATTACTGGGGATTAACAAACAGACTGGAAGATCTAGTTAAGCTGATGTTATATGCATCTTATCACATCTTATCACATATAAAACAAAACATGCAACTTGTAGTAAAAATATTACAAGAAGAATTAAAGAAAGTTAGTCTAGAAATAAACATAAACAACACCAAAGAAATGCGATTTGGCATTAGAAACAATCAGTTTCATTGTGAACAACAACCAGGAAACTAAGAGAGTGATGGAATTTGTATATCTGGCAGCATAAGTAACCGTGATGGTGAAACAGCATAAGTTTGTTCCACCCCGTCAATATGTACTTTTACCGCCTGTATATGTGAAAATAATTTTAGACTATGGCCCTATCTGTGCTCCAACTTTAACCTAAATATTTTTTTCGTATCTACGACAAATGAGTATATGGACTTCCACACACTAATGCCGCACCCTGTATAAATAGTAAACTAGTTATAATTTTTGGGAAGTATTGGGATACTCGGTTTATTTCGTTTCTAATTTTATTCACTTATTATCCACAATTTTGTCGAAAAATAAACAAAGCGCTGTAAATAGATTACCTTTGAATTGAAAATTCGGTGACAACTTCACACAATCAATCATGGCTTACCTGAAACAAAAGAAAATGGTCAGTCATTTACAGTTCTAAAAAAGTCATATATCGACAACAATCAAACGTTTTATCATAAAGTGTTATAATAAAAATTTAGACAAAGTTTTTTGCTGTCCTTAAATATACAGTGAGCACGTAAAGGTTGGAATAAATTCGTTAAACGCTTGATTTAACCACTGGGTAAAAAAAAGCTCACATACGTCGATTTTATTTTTCGGTTGCCTACTTTTTGCTGAACTCATTTTTTTGATGAGGTCACTGTTCGAGTTATGCCGTCATTATCATTTTTTTAATGGTAATACCTTATTTTGCCACTATTATCGAAAAGAGCGCATCTTTTTGTATACGAATGTCATATTTCTTCTTATGTCGCTTATGTCACACAACCGTATGTTCGAGAAATACAAGATATTTTACTCATATCTAAACGTAATCTATAAAAATATAAACAAAACTACACAATATTAAATTAAATGCTCAAATTTCAAACCATTTGTCCCTTAACACTATGCAATACGATGTTGAAACTTTTTGAAAACATTATTAAGGATATCAGCATTAATTAAATAAATTTCGGTTATAATTCTCTCTTTAAGTTCATCAATAATATTAGGTATGTTAACGTAAACTTTAAGGCTTAAGGCATCCCCATAAGAAAAAATCTAGTAGGGACAGATCAGGAGATCTAGCTGGACACCCTAAAAACCGTCGTCTGCCAATCCATATATTAGAAAAAACATTATTTAGGTAATCACGTACATGTCGTGCGTAATGCGGTGATGCTTAATTTTGCTGGTACTATAGCGAATTGTCAGGTAGCTGAAGATTTTGATGATTTTGGTATAAAGCCTTAAGTGCGGGAATTATTCGGTGCTGAAATAAATCCAAATACTTGTCACTGCTCAACGAACCGTCAATAAAAAATGGTCCCACAATTTTATTACTATTTCCGCTCACACGTTGACTGTCTGTGGATACTGAGTGGCCCTTCTACCGCTCAATGAGGGTTCTCTTGTGCCCAGTACCTAGAGTTCTGCCTATTTACTGGACCTGTTAAGGAGAAGGTGGCCTCATCTGAGACAACACATTTCTGTAGGAATTGCGGATCCATCATTAATTCACAAAATTTTTGTCTGCGATGGAAATAATCTTTAATTAAGTTCATGAATCAGTTGCTCGGTATATGGGTGCCACGTATTCTCTTTTAGAGACTTTAAAACAGACGTTTTACATATCGATTGCACTAATCGAACTTGATATAAAATATTTAAATTATCAAACCTACTACAGGAATAAAATTCCAAGGTAGTACAAAAGTAAAATTTCGGACAAATAAAGGAGTAAAACAAACAGACTCTCAAAGCTTGTTTTACGCGATTTTAGAAGTTATTGTAAAAAAAGGGGGTCGGAGAGAACCACGAAAAATATGATGGTGAATGTTAAAAGTTAAGAAAGAAGGTATATTCAGGGCAAAAATAGTATAAAAAATGTACAGAAGCATGAAAAAAAATTCTAACACAATTTGAAGGAATATGGTCACTATTATTAGAGATAATTCAGTTTTGCAGGAAAGAAAAACCTCAGAAAAAAGGCCTCATTTGTAAAAAAAAAATTGATTTTACCAAAACAATGCACCGTGTCACAAGTTGATGAAAACGATGACAAAAATGTACCAAATGGTCTTTGAATTGCTTCCGCACCCACCGTTTAGCCCAGATCAGGTCCTCAGCGATTACTACCTTTTTTCCCATCTAAAAAATGCTCCGTGGTAAGAGATGAGGAAGTAATCGCCGAAACTGAAGCCTATTTTAAAGCCAAAGATAAATCGTTTTACTAGGGCTGCATAGATAAATTAGAAAAGCGTTGAAATGAGTGTATCGCCGCTAAACGAGATTATTTTGAGAATAAATAATAATGTTTTCAAAAAAATGTTGTTTTACTAGTTATACACAGGGCTTATTGACTGACGGGTTAAATAAATAAAAAGAGAGGAATACAGGAATATGAGGATATGGGGAGACGATAAAGAATAAGATATAAAATTATTTGGTATATCAAATTGGAGAACAAAATGCAGATTTAGAAACTGTGAAATAAAACTCCTACCGAAGCTAGGACCCAGATGTCTAGTAGTTGTAACAATTTTATTGTAATACAAAGTCGATGAAAGAAAACAAAGAATATAATATTCCTTAGACAAAAAGAAGTATATAATGTGTATTGGCTGCAAAAAAAGTACAGAAGATCTTTACCAAAGACTTAAATCTTAAATTCTAATCATAAATCAATATAAGTATAGAACAATGACCTACGAAATCCAAATATAAAGTGAAATGGAATAACTAGTAATTGACGATCCTTCATTATATAAAATAAAAAAGAGGGGATAATCCAACGAGACTGAAAAGTGTTGATAATGAGTCATACCAGATAATATTTGACAAATATATTTCAAAAGCAAAAGGTTGAACTTGTTCTCTTACAGAAAGAGAAAACAATAAAGACAGATAGGTTTTGTCGAATTATGACTAGTAGACGTACATATTTTTAAAATTGAACATTTTATAATAGTTAGAGAAGCTCAGTTTTACCTTATGCAAGCTTATTACGGTAATTTAAGCTTTAATTTCGCTACTGAATTTTACTGTGATTCCTACAGATTCTATTCAAATTTTTTTTGTGCAAACTAGCACAGCTTTTTCCATGCTGAATACATTGACAACTCCCTAAACTGAAAACATAAATATACAGTCCTGACAAAAGCGTATTATTTAGTTCTCCACCGTTTTCTAAAAGATTCGAGGCTCTTTTGTGGTTATCGATCGCCGGTTTGAACTTTCTGAAAGACTTTCTTTCACCATTCACATTTGTTGGCTAAATTTAATATTAACCAGAAAACGTCAATATTTTTGATATTACAACACAGGTAGAGTTTGAGGGTTTTCATAAAAAATTCTTATATTAAGAATAAAAAAGTTGTTTTTTCAAATCCCGTATTATGTGCTCTGATATGCTCATTATCCAAGCATATTTGTATATCTGAGATCTGTCAAAATATTACAACATCGCAAAAGCGTCAATAACAGGGTTCGAAGATAGAAAAAGAAAATTAAGAACTAAAACAAAAATAAGGCTAATAAACAGTATAATTGTTCTACCGATACTAACATATGCATCTCTCGCTTGGAGACACATCTGTAACACCACAAAAAAGAGGATACAGGCGGCACGCAACAGCAGCCTAAGAAAAGCAGTCAATGTACCGAACTACGTCGCGGAGCGATTTTTATTCAGGAAACTGCAACAAATTAGGGTGACTGAAATAATGAAGGGAAAAGCCAGGATAAAATTCGCTGAACTGGAGAATCACCCATAAGTCCCTTAGTGCGATAGATCATGAGATACGACGCTTTCTACCTATGGAAGCATAAAATACCTAAATAACAAATAGTGGAGTAAAACAAAGGAATAAAGTGAAGTTAAATAAAATAAATAAAACCCCGGAGAGAAAATGAAATAATTCCTAGAGAGAAAGTAATAAAAATAAAAAATAAATAAAAGAGCATAGTTCGTAGCTCTATCAACGTGGACAAGCGCAACACTGTGTAGGACCCATTTATTATGATTTTTATATTTACTAATCATGACTTCTACAAAATCATGACAATCTACAAAATCATGACAAACTACAAAAAAATAATCACAAAAAACACAAAAAACGGCTTCGGCCACCAAAAAAAAATCAAAAAGCAATTTTAGTATGGCGGACAAGTCACAAGGAGATAACAGGAATAAAGCCCTTAACGCTAGTCTGAATTTTAATGGGTTAGGGAATCATGTTGGAGTTTTATTAGCCAGGTCTCCCACATGAAGAGCATTTGGCTGATTCCTATATACACACGAATTAATACGTCTCGTTCTAATGAATTGTTACGCCCGAACGTAATTTCAAGGGGTGAAAAGTCCCTCCGGCTGGGATCAATTAAATTGCTTTCTTGCTTGCTGTCAAAATAGTTTTTTAATGTATGATTCATGATGATTCATTCTAACACTTAGTAGTCTGGAAGCTTTTCCTAAATAAATCGTGTTGCATTCACAAGATATTTTATAAATACAGTTGTTTCATCTCTGCTCTGTGTTGTTGAATTAGGTTTTAGAAAGAATAGATCTCAATATGTTGGATATTTTAAATGTTGTCTTTTATATATGGTATTGTTGTTAGTTTCAAATCCTTTTTGTGAGCATTTCTGGATCGGTTTTGATGCTTTGTTGTTTTTTTTTTCAATGTTGTGAAACTTCTTGTTTATTAAAAGGATCTTACCTTCTGAAATGCATTTTTAATGAAGCAGGGGTTTTGAACTCAATCATATAGTGATTTTATTATTACTTTTTTGATATTTATGTTGTGATTTGAGTAATAATATAAATATCTGTTGGTAGGGGTTAGTTTTCTATAGCCTTTAGTTACATATTCTGCATCTTTCTTTGTGATTAACACATGTACAATGATAGTGAGTTGATATTTTACATTGCCATGGTGAATTTAGTTGATTTTTCTTTACAGTTAATGTTCATCAAACATTTGTTTAGAACTTCTGGTCCATGAGACCAAATGGAGAACACATCATCTACACATCCCCACCATTCTGTAGGCTTTTGGTCATGATAGTACACACAATGTTTTTTCAAATTCTTCTCTGAATATTTCTACTAATAATGAACCCATGGCTAATTCAAAATCTTTTTTATAACAACGTTGTGGGTTCTTTATAAAAATATTCGTGTTGTGTACCAGTGGTTGTATTATATCTTGAACAGTTTGCTGCAAGAAGAACTCATACTGCCGTAACATTGGTCTGAGGGCTACGTTGGCTTTTTGCGTTTTTGAGACTTCATATAGGTGTAGTGTCCTGCTGTAATTGGGTGTTATATGTATATTTTCAAGGATTTAGTTGGGTCCTTTTGTAATTTTATGTATGGTCCATTTGTATCTAGTTCTTTAAAAAAGGCAAGAAATGCAAAAAGACAATGCTGTTGAAACGGCTAGTCCAGATAAGCGAAAATGACAATGGAAAACTCTGTAGCAGAAGCTATAACATACGAGCGAAATACAGAAACTATCAATATAAAAGTAAGAGTCCGACAAGGTAACAGCCTGTTTACAGGGGTTACAAGGGTTACAAGGTAACACTTTTCAGTACAGCACTGGACGAAGTGCTATGCTGAAAAAAAAAAACTGGAATCTAGAAGCCGTAATAGCCGCAAGAATCTAGAAGCGTCTAGAAGTAATAGCCGCAAGAGAAATAAAAATAGAATATGCACAAATGACTTTGATAGAAGAAGCAAAAATTAGAGGACTAAAAATAAATAAAGGAAAGACGAAGTATATGTTAATCTCAAGAAAAAATTGTAACAAAAATAATATTAAGATTGAACAATGTATATTCCGAAATGTAGAGAGATTTGTATCCAAGTTTCACAAAAGACAGAATAAACGACAGGAGCACAGAGATAACTAAAAGAATACAAGCAACCAATAGAGCATATTGGAAATAGCAAAAACCACAAAAATTAAAATATACAAAACAGCGATAATACCTGTCTTAACCTACGCAGCAGACAGTATGCCTGACTAATGGAGACAAAGAGAAACTAAGAATAATAGAAAAAAGATCCTTAGAAGGGTTCTTAAACCAAAACAAAATCGAAGGCAGAAAGTCTGGACGTTTATTTAACAATGAGATAAATAATCAGATAAATGGAGAAGATATATTTAGACATATAAAGGCTCAAAGGCTCGGGTATGTACTAAGACGAGAAGAAGATAAGTTAATAAAGGAAATATTAGTGGAAACCTACAAATACAAAACCTAGAGGGAGACCAACGTGCAGATGGGAAGATCTGGTCAGAGAAGATATCAACAGAATGAAGACATTTAACTGGAGAACAAAAATAGAAAATAGAAAGGAATGAAACCTAATCAACAATTGGGTGAAATTACACAACATCCTGTGAAAGAAGACGACAGAGAACAAGAAAAAGAAAATCCCGTCCATGATTCTAACAACAAATCAATCAAATATAAAAAACTTCCCTTTATTAATGGTCTAACTCATTCTGTCATATCCATATTCAAAAATGTTCCTAATATTAGTATAGCTAAATATAATACCATGAACAGCAAACAACTATTTTCAAAAATCAAAGACCCAGTACCAACCTTATATAAAAGTAATGTCGTTTATGAAATACCGTGTTTAGGATGTCAAAATAGCTATATTGGTCAAACATCACAATGGCTAAAACAACGCATTACACAACATAAAAGTGATTGCCGCTTGAGAAAAAATACTTGCGCAGTGGTTGAGCACTATGAAAACACTGGTCATATGCTAGACTATAACAAAGCTCACATTTTGGCACAGACTGATAACTACAAAAGTAGATTATTTCTTGAGATGTATTACATTAACAAAAAAAAACACTTTAAATTATAAAACGGACACTGGACAGTTAAGTAACATATATTGTAACATATTGAACAAAATTTATAAATATTCAAAATAGCCAACATTCATCTTAATAACAACTAACCTTAATAATTCATCAAAGAAATATTATTCTTGTTACTTTTCTTTTATTGTTATTTTTATTTTTACATTTGAAATAATTTTAATTTTTTATCGTATAGCTGTAACGAACGTGCTTAAGACAATTTAATCTTGACATTCAATATTTCAAATACTTCAATGTCATTTTTTATTTGCAAAATCTTTAAAATTCTGTAAGTGTTTTAAAATGTATTTGTACGCCATTTTTTGTAATGTTCAAATTGTTTTAGTTTACTCCTGAAGAAGCTGTTAAATAAATGGCGAAATATTGAGTAATTAAGAAAAAAGAAAAATTTTTATTACAGACCACTTTACCCGATAATTTGAACGTATTTATAAATTATTTTTTGGTCGAAATAATCATTTCTATATATATATATATATATATATATATATATATATATATATATATATATATATATATATATATATATATATATATATATAAATATATATATATATATATATATAAATATATATATATATATATATATACATATATATATATATATATATATATATATATATATATATATATATATATATATATATATATATATATATATATACTAGAGAACTACATTAGGGGCGTTTTCCTGCCAATTTGTAAAAAATCATTTTTTGAATGTCCTCAATAAATTCAACTACAGATTCCTTAATGAGCCAATGTTTCAACCCTTGTCCATTGTTTTAATAAAAAAAGTTAATTTTGTACCTAATATCTACATCATATTTTACAACATTTTGTTATTATTCTTGATAATCAGCATAAAAACAATTAAAAATAATTCCCTATTGATGAATTCAAATTCTTAATGGCTCTCTAACGACTGGAACTATCTGAAATTGTATTTCAGCCGATAAGAATTTAACTAGCTTATTAAAATAAATACCATAGGAAACATATTTGTAAAATGAGCATTTCTAAAGATCATACGAGTACTCATAAGGTATTTTCTAAAGTAGAGGTAAAA
Organism: Diabrotica undecimpunctata; assembly: GCF_040954645.1. Taxonomy (NCBI): domain Eukaryota; kingdom Metazoa; phylum Arthropoda; class Insecta; order Coleoptera; family Chrysomelidae; genus Diabrotica; species Diabrotica undecimpunctata. The sequence continues at coordinate 142,092,695 of NC_092809.1, forward strand.
TCACAAACAATAAAGAAGTTAAAAATGTATGATGGCTAACAATTGAATAGTTAGTTTTTGCGTTTATTCAGATTTTATTACGATATCCAGGCCCATTTCAAACTCTTGTTTATCAAACCTCTATTATTCTTTCCCTTTTCCGGTTAACAAACATAAACTTAGTCGTTTATGCATTATGAATCCTCGAGAAAGAACTGGAATATTATGCTGGAATAAAGGGCATCAAACCACAGCATTGATGGGGCTATTGCCATGAATATTTTCCTTAAGTTTTCTTCCGCACGCGAATTTGGCATTGCATTCGTGGCCGGTCGGTACCTTCCTGTAGTAAAATGGTAAAATGGTTTGTTTATTTAGTTCACATAATTTATCTCTGGAAGATTCTAGATAATGTATTTTAGCTTTATGATTTATCCACGTATTTCTGAATCGTTTGCTTGATTTTTCTTTTGTCTGTTAGAGATTTTTGTTCGGTAAAAATTTGAGTAAAAAAATTTTTATTTATTGAAATTCATATTTTATTAAACAGTCACAAAGTGTTTTATTATTTTATTTAACCCTGCACTGTTCGTACCCGTAAAATTTAATCAGTTATTGCGGCTAGTCTGTCAGACCCCATATTTATTTCGTGTATTATTTGTAAAATTTTAAAAAATTCCAATTTTGATTTATTGGTTTTTTTAAAGTGTATACTAATTAAAATTTTTTAATAAATAATAAACTATTTTCGTATTTTATTACATTTCATCTACATAAAGTAAAATAGTTATTTTATTGCCCAATAATTGAAAATAAAAACCATTTATTATTACTTAATAAAAACTAAAAAGTCCAATAAAATGCAGCAAAATTGATCTAAAAATATTAAATATACATTAAGACATGTTTATAAACAATGTTTGCACATATAATGCGAGGACTTTAGACATATACTTTTTACAGATTACACAAAAAATCTCATTTTACTTTGATTTGCAAAAGATAACACCTCAAAAGATAACTAATTGCAATTGTAACTAAGCTTGTGGACAGTTGTTTACATCAGGGCAAAGTCCCTAAGAGCTGGAACAACTCTAAAGTAATCTTATTACACAAGAAAGGTGATAGTCGATTCGAAATTGGAAAACTACAGACCCATCAGCCTACTCTCACACCTGTTTAAAATACTCACCAAAGTCATAACTACTCGACTAACAAGGAAATTAGACGAATACCAACCATATGAACAGGCAGGTTTTAGAAAAGCCTATTCAACTTCCGATCACCTGTTAACCACAAAAATATTAATAGAAAAATGTAACGAATACAAGTTTCCAGTTTTCCTAGCATTTGTAGACTACGAAAAAGCTTTCGATACCATAGAACACACGGCCGTAATAAACGCAATGCAAAATTGTAGAATAGACAGCAGATATATTAACTTAATAAAAGAAACTATGAACCAAGCTACAGCTACATACTACCTACATGAAAATGAACACACGAACCCTGTACCATTAAATAGGGGAGTCAAACAGGGAGATACTTTATCACCCAAACTGTTCACCTTAGTTTTGGAGGACGTTTTTAAAAACCTAAATTGGAAATATAAGGGAATAAACATCAATGGCCGCTACCTCAGTAATCTACGATTTGCAGATGTCATAATCCTGATAGCTACTGACCTATAAGAAATGCAAACCATGCTTTTAGAACTACATACCGAATCTTCTAAAATAGGACTGAAAATGAATTTAAACAAAACAAAAGTCATGCACTCCGAAGACACCGTGACAATAATAAACGATAAAGTTATAGAAAAAGTTGAAGAATATATATACTTAGGACAAAAAATAATACTAAATAGGGAAATTCAAACTGAAGAAATAAAAAGAAGAAGAAAGTTAGCTTGGGCAGCATTCTGTAAACTGAACTATATACTCAGAAATCAACAAATTCAATTACATCTTAGATCTAAAGTTTTTGATGCATGCATTATTTCGATATTAACTTATGCGGCACAAACATGGACAATCACAAAAAAGAATATGAATATACTTAGAGTCACTCAACACGCGATGGAAAGAGCAATGCTAGGTATATCACTTAAGGACAAGAAAACAAACACATGGATAAGACAGAAAACCAAAGTCACCGATGTGGTGCAAAAATCATTAAAGTTGAAATGGGAATACGCTGGACATGTAGCTAGGAGCAATCTAAATAAATGGCACAGATCAATTTTAACCTGGAGACCATACCAACACAAAAGACCCAGAGGCAGACCTCCTATGAGATGGACAGATGATCTGAAAAGGACTGCCGGGAAAAATTGGCTACAAGTAGCGTACAATAAAAAACAATGGAAAGGAAGACTTGAAGAGGCTTATGTTCAGATGTGGACGTAAATGGCTAGACGAAGAAGAAGAAGAAGAACACCTCTTTCTAATATTTGGGTTATTAGGATCCCCTCTAGGCAAATTAGTTGAGGTATCTCTTCTCCTCTTTGACGTATATGAAGCGGTAGAAGGACCTTCGTTTTAATTGATTTGCGGTTAATACTAACGCCAGATACCTCAAATATGCACGTCGATGTAATTTTTCATAAGGATTATTCAGAAGGTATATTATGTATGATTTTATGGCACCAATATTCATTAAGGTGTAAAAACAACAATGGGCCATCTTCTGGTGTTTCTTGAAACATCGTAGTTTGAACAATGTTGATCAACTGTGTCTACCCCGACTTTCGTTGAATTATAAAACCAAATAATATCAGGCTTATAAATTTCTTATCAGTTTCTGGATCAATTTGGCAATCGTGGTGCATTGACAACGCTAGGATAACATTTTTTCTCTTTTATTTGTATATAAGACACAACTGTACATCTGCGAACCCAAAGATACTGCTAAATACTGGTCGCGCCATTGTGTTGACAAATTCTACAGGCAATTACCGTTTGCTTTTCCTGGCAGTACCAACAAAAGTTAACATTTCACATGTATGTGTACCAGGCAGTGGTATAATTAGTCTTTCTAAGATAGCTTGTGCACTATTTTGAACACTTTGTGACTCTTCCGACTGTTGTCCAACATAAATTTCGATGTGCTTTGTATAATGCATTTTAGCATCGACCAAACTAAAAATCTGTATCCCATATTTATTGGGTTTCGATGGGATATATTGTTTGAAGAGACATGACCCTTGAAAGTTTGTTAACATCTCATTGTTGTCATCTCATAACGATTGTTACACAGTCACCAGGCCTGTATATGAAGCGTTTTCTGCTGCTGTTGGAGAAAATTTTTACTTAATGCATGATAACGCTCTTGCGCATATTGTAACAAACTGGTTGGATAACGAGGGTATTGATGTATTGCCGTGGCCAGCACAATCCCCGGACTTGAATCCCATTGAGCATCTATGGGATATGCTCCAACAAAGAATTACTCCACATATGGGCAATATCTACAATCTACAATGAGTTTCAATTAAAAGAGCTTCTGAGAGAACAATGGACACAACTACCTCAAGCAGACATTAACAATGTGATTCTGAGCATAAGCAGTAGATGTAGAGCTATGATAAACCAACGTGGTGGCCATACTTTATTTTAAGTTTATATTTCGTATTTTTGACATTTTATGGTGGTATGTGAAACATGGGTGATTTGCAATTTATGGTTTTTGACATATTAAACAACAATTTAAACTAGAAATTTTGTATTACTTTTTTTAAGTTGATTACAGATAAACAAAATACGTCTATTTATAAAAACATCCCCAGACTTTTGCATTTTGTGTAACTTGATATCCGACCAAATTACATAAATTAACCAAGAGTAAATTTTTCTTGCAGAATTTAACGCTTCTTTATATTTTTTTTATGATTTTACCCATAGTTCACCCGACAAAAAAATGCTTTGATTTACTAAACACAACCAAGTGTAACTAGCGCCCTCTATTAGCAATGCTAAATTAGAGTCTTAATTAGAAATCCTCATGCCAAAAAAACGTAAAATTGTCAATTTTCAAATAGTAATTTTGAAAACATACAAATTTATTGCGAAAATTAAATATATAGACATCAAAATTAATATATATTGTTTTTGAAAAAAATTAGTAATTAAATTGTTCTTTACTTTACTTACCAACTAACATGCAATAAAATCTATTAGTGGTTGGCGGTTAGATGTGGTCAATGTTAATGCAAAAAGCGCAGTTTATAGTGTTATAGATTTGTTTTTGTCAATATTTTTTTTTAGAAAGTTTGAAAGTACAAAATATGTATAAATCTCAAATGAACTCTGAACTTCATTCAGTGTTTTATGTTTTTATTCTACAACTTGTCTATTTATAACGAACAGGCACTGGCAGTTACTTAATAATTTAATATTTTATTATTTTTAAACTCCTTATCCTTGTTTGTGTTGGATAGATAAGAGAAATGAAATTTAGAAAATTTTCCAAATGCAACAGAGAATTGATTTTCGTGTTATTTTAATAATAGTATTATTTCATAGTACATATATATATATATATATATATATATATATATATATATATATATATATATATATATATATATATGTAATATATATGTAAATATATGTATGTATATATATGTAAAAGATTAAATCTTTTAGCAAAAGCTGCTATCGCTTTGTTGAATTAAATGGCCAAATATATGGCCTAGGAAAACAAACTCGTTAAACTTCCCGTGCTCGAATCGGTATCAATACAGTGTTATGACTTATTTCAGCATATCCTTGCCTCATCAGACACTCGGACTGAAACAAATTCAAACTCGGAAAGTTCAACGAATGTCTCCCAAAATTTGACCACTGCAGTGGTTAGCGTACAGAGGTTCCACCTGATTTGGCGGCCATGAACGAAAACGATTTAATAATAATAAGGTCAATGCTCGGTCAAATTTTTTTCTATGTATATCTGTCCCTCCTCCAATCTTTTCTGTCACATACAATTTTAACAACAGTTCTCCTAGGTCTTTCTGCGACGAGCTCTCGTCTTTCTAGTTGAAAGACTCCATTTTGTTTGTGTTATAAGCTTTTTATTATCTGCTGTTTTTTGTCTTCTTCCATCGCCTCACAATTTTTAACTCTGGCTTTTTCAACATCCAAATAATAGATCTTCAAGATCTTCGTTAGTGTTTTCAGGTGTAAGTACGTATAATTTTATAATTGTCTTAATCACTATCGGATGTTAAATAAATTTTGTTTGTCGATGGTAATAGTATCCTCATCTATCTTTTTTACATCACTTATTTCTGTATATCTCATAAATAATCTTTATTAGATAGCAAAGGATCTATAGAGTAACATTTGCTGGTGCTTGTGATAATGTGTTAATAGTAGGAAATACTAAAAGAGGTTTAGAACAAAAACTGGAACAGCGGTGATAAGCTCTTCAGGAAAAAGGTTAAAATTTAGTAGGAAAAAAACACGAGTATTTGAAATGTTTACTTAAAGATGTTTTAAATACCTAGGATCAATATTAAAAAGCAATGGGGAAATAGATGGAGATGAGGATGTGTTGTTTGACAGAATGATTCTAATAAAACTAAAGAAAAAATTATATACAACTGCTATAGGACCAGCTATGATGAGGAAAAATGAATGCAATTAAAGGAAATGAGAATGCTTAGATGGATGAGAAAACTAACAAGAAAAGGTTAAAATTAAGAACGAGTATTTTAGGAGAAGTCGAAGGATGTCACCAATTGATACTAAAATGTGAGAGCAAAGGTTAAGATGGTTCGGGCATGTTCAACCTCCAGACGTTATACGCGCAATACAAAAAATTGCTGATTTGCACGTCCTACAAGGAGTAAGAAAAGAAGATCAAATAAGATCTATGAGGATGATGTCTAGGCTGGACATGTTGGTAAGGGGGACTAATATTGATATATATGTAATTAGGGAAGCCGACCCAGCATAGTATACCATATATGCCATTTCCGCTTTACCAGTTAGCCTATATATATTTATATATCATATATTTTTACGTTCCATGTTGTCATTTTTATTCTCCTTCCATAAATTCTTAGCACCCACTGACCACTTAGGATCTACGAGTATATAAGACTGGGAGCCAAAGTGTAGATTTTAGTTGACACTATAATTTAATTGGGAAAATTAAAGTGATGGTTTCCTACTTGCCTTTTACGTTTTATGCCGTTGATCAATTATTGTTGATGCGATAGTATTGTTATGTCCCGAGTATTTCATTTCTTCTGTACTCTTTATCCGTGGGAAGTTTTCGTCCATCCATTCTACACACGGGCATTATTTTTCCTATCGTTCAACTATCACTTCTGTTAACGCTGTTTTGGTTACTCTAAATCAGAAATAATTGTTGTTTCGTTTATTATAAATTAAGAATTTGTCAAAATTTATTATAAAAATATTGTTTTATAATTTATGCTGAGAATATGAGTTAAAAAAAATAATTGTTGAACAATATGTTAATTTTTTTAGAAAACTTGTTAAAACTTTTTTGCAATATTACCATCACATCAGTTTTCTAAGTATCTCTAACTGAATCAGTAATCTCAATGAAACTATTCGCGTATTATTTATTTTTAGATTCCCCCATTTATCACCCTGACCGATTGCTAATGTTTTCTAAACTATAATGTTTTATTCATTTCTGATTTGAGTTCGTAAAATTTAAAAAACAAGTATTTTTATTTGATCGATTGAACTAATATCAGACATCATTTAACAGTCCGACTTTCCTTGACATAATAGCAAATAGACATTTGATGGTGATTGGTCTATTATTTATTTATCAATCAAACTTGTGTTTCTTAGAAATAGTAAGTTATTTTGTGGTAGCAACTTTTTAATATTCTATAGCGGTTTCAATAGTTTGTTCATTATATTTACTTTTATTTATTTTATTAACTATTTAACGGTCTACTCTAATAAAATATGGTACTTTTACAGTGTGGTTCAAGAAGTTTTCAGCCAGAAGGAATGGAGAAAAAATATAGTTTAGTCAGAAGCGATAGTGCCCTATTCATTCTCTATGATCTAATCAACCTATTTTTTGTAATTTTGTGATGTTTATTTTGGTAAGAACTTCCTGTAATCCCGATAGTCTTCAGTTAGTTAGTACTAATGCTTTCACGAGCTGTTCGTTTTTTCGTCAGATCTATAATCCGAGGAAAATAGGTCAAAATCTTGTACTATTCTGAATAATACAAAAATAGTACTATTCTGTCTAAACATCAAACTTCTTATAACCACCGTAGGTTATTGGTCCATTGTTCCAATTAGTTTTCAAGACAAGTACTCAGTATCCGGCAGTTTGGAAGCCACTGCTTATTTTGTAAGATAAGGTGGAGAACCGAGGATGATAAAAAGCCCGGATCACGCTACTAAGGATGACAACCATTGCATATATCAACAGGATATACCAGAACTACGTCATTGAAATAAAAAATTATAGAACTCCAATAAGAACTTCAGCATACAAAATGGTATTGTTACGACAGTTCCTTAAGATTTATTGCATATAGAAAAAGTCCCTTGGCAAAATAGAAGAAGAATCAAAAATTAAAGTAGAAGCGTGAGAAGCGTAGAAAAGAAGAGGTAGAAGTCATAGAGTTATTTCAAGTTGACAAAAGTTAGCGGTAAGTTAAATTACTAGTAGAATAGATAAATAAGAAGAACAACAAAATGATTTCAAATCTACTTTAGAAAGGCAAATAGTTGAGTTAGAAAGGAACATTGGTACCCAAGCTTCTGTATCTAATATTGTTTCAATAAGTAATGTCGAACCTAAACAAACACATTGTCATCTTCCATAGTTTAACCAGGAACAATTATAACTAGCAACATTTTAAAACCGCCCACATTCGACAGTGTCGCTTCGACGACAGGCATCAACCGTCTTGCAATTTCTTTCTAGGATGAACCCAGTTATACCTCTAAACGAAGATCTGCCAAGAAGGACGAGTATTGCTGATGTTGTGAAACGCATAGCGGAAGTTAAATGGAATTGGGCTTGGGCAGGCCATGTAGCGAGAATGCATGACTCACGATGGACGAGTTAAACCACACATTGGAGGCCAAGAGCAGACAAACGTAGTAGAGGAAGACCACCTACACGTTGGGCTGACGACATCAGACCTATCACGAAAAATTGACAACAAAGAGCACAAAATCGCAAAGAATGGAGGAGTTTAACCCTCTATTCCACGGGTGACTTTATTGTGACACAAATACACGGGTGGGGTCTATCAGGACCAAATTTAAAACAATATTCCCCTTATTAAAAAAATTTTTTTTTTAAATAATTTTAAGGAAACTTACTGATGTAACGTTGTACTACCTAAATGTACATATAATATGTCTATCAATATATATTTTTATAGTTTACTGCGAAATAACTAACACCATTATTTTTTTACAAGAGTTTATTAAAAAAATCATGAACGGCAAAATACAAAAGAAAAATATAAAAGAAGACAATATTATTATTCTATATACTTACAGTAATACAAGTAAAAAGGATACATCCAAAATTAAAATTAGAAACAGAAAATAGAGGGGGTTAAATTATGTAAATTTTCGTTCTACATGATCAGCACAAAATGCTTTTATATGTTCCATACATAACCAGTTTTTGTACAATTGGCAAAAATACCTAGTTTTTCTTTTTATATAATACTTATACATCCCTGTTTTCGTTGGGCTGGGTCATCCCTCGTCATTTGCTCAATTTCAGAAAATTGTGCAGCAAGTAACTGTGATGTTTTCTATATACGCATATTTAGGGCTCGTATTTTCATATTTTTCTGGACTAACGCAATTCCTAAAGACTTCCTAAAGAAACAATCGACGAGAAAACCGAAATTCTGCATTCGACTATTGGATCTCAGTATATAATAAATGCATTTATAGCTGCAATATTAACCAAGCCATAATACAAAATAAGAAACGCCCACCCACGGGTGGGGTCTGTCAGGATACTTTTGCAGGTAGCGATTGAAGGGATTCATACAATTTCACCAAATTATGCTAAAATGTACTATTCAGTGCTATTAAAAGGTACACCAAGTCTAGGAAAAAAATACAAAAAAAATTTAAAAAATTAAGCAATTTCATTTATAGTTGTACTGATAGACCCCACCCGTGGGAAGGAGGGTTAAGGGAGGCCTATGTCCAGCAGCGGACGTGATAAATGAAGGTTGGATGATGATGATGATGATTTAAAGCAGGTTTTTCAGAGTCAACTGAAAGTTCAATATCAATTACAACCAAAGTCTACAACAATTTGAAACCGATATTAAAAAATTGTTGCATTTGGCGTACCCTTAGCCACCTAAAGATTTTCTGGAACAAATTGGCATACAAGCATTCATAGATGGACTACAGGATGTAGAAATGTATACTCTCAAAACGCTAAATGCAGCACTAATATCAACACAGGGGTATGAAGTGGCAAAAGAATTTCCAGATCTAGCTCAAAATTAAAAGAAATAAGATTTCGAGAAAATGAGGAAGTCACTACCGTGGATAACCAACAACCTATTTTATTCCAAATGTTAAGCATACTGCAAAACGTTCGACAAAAATATAAAAATGAAAACAGAAGATGTTTTACTTGCGGAAGAATAGGATATTTGCAAAATAATAACAGAAGCCAATTCCAGGCAAGGAAAGAGGAACTAAAAAATGAGGTCAGAAGGTCGCCTAGATCTTCTATATCCAGAAGTTAATCACGAAGTTCCACTAGAAATAATAGTAGATATAGGTTTCTAAGAAATAGATCTTCCAAACTGACCACAAAAAGAAACAAGTTACTCTGGAATGTGAAGTTGCTAATTTGAAGGAGCAACTAGCGATTAGTAAGAATGAAATAGAAAAGTAGTACAGGTATCAATTTAGCAAGAGGAGTTTAAGGTAATTTGAAATATTGCAAAAACTCAGTCCCATCTGGAATACAAATTCGAGAAATTGGTGAAGGTGAAGAATGTGTTAAATGAACAATTACAACAAGATGCTTTAAAAGAATTGCAGGTTCAAAGCCAGAGTTTCTTTAGAATTACATTCTAATCAATTATTAAATTTTGAATCAGAACTGTGGCAAAAATAAATGAAAATCTTGGGTATTATGAAAACTTGCACTACGCCTATCTATCCACAATCAGACGTAATGGTCGAAAGACAGAATTGTTTGTCAATAACTTTCAATGTGTGTCGCTAATAATCAAAAAGATTGAGATTATTTAATTCCCCTATTCTTATTATAATCCGTTATTCTCCGAATAAGCCGTTATTCTCCACCGATGATGATCACGGGAGGAGAAATGAAGCTTCCTCAAGATCTTATTTTCGGAAGGTTGCCTTCTTGCAAAGAAGAACGTTCATCCCTGATGTACATCGAAAATTTGAAATAAAAATTGAAAAAGTCTTCAAATTTGCTCGTAAAAGATTGAAGCTTCAAAGTGATAAATCCAAGGCCAGGCACGACATGCGTGATACCGGGACAATTTTTAAAAGAGGTAAGACTCAGTATGGTTATACAATCTCAAACGCAAGAAAAGATAAAAGTAAAAGATCTGATCTAGAACTAAGACAAAGAATGATTAAGTGTTATGTTTGGTCCGTACTTTTGTATAGTACAGAAGTGTGGAACAAAATTGAAGCATTGGAAATGTGGGTTCATAGACGAATGCTGAAGATACCTTGGACAGCAAGGAAAACTAATGAAGAAGTCCTAAAGAGCGTCAACAAAGATAGAGAACTGCTAAAGACCGTTAAACATCGAAAAATGTCTTATCTGGGACATATAGTAAGGGAACTCGATATAAAATATTACAACTAATCCTTAAAGGTAAAATAGAGGGCCGTAGAGGTGTAGGAAGAAAACAAGTTTCTTGGTTAAAAAACATTCGTGAATGGACACAGATAACAAATGCAGGACAATTATTGCATATTGCAGAAGATCGAGAAGCCTTCGCAATGGTGATCACCAACGTCGGATAATTCTAATATGGCACGCGAAGAAGAAGAAAAGATCTGAAACTTCAATGATACTGGGAGAATTGTTTATTTTCTGCACAGTGCTGCAGAAAATAAACGATCTAATATACCACCGACTAAAAGTAATCCCAAGGTAGTTCATATCAAGAGATTAGCTCCATACGCTACAATTGATCCACCCTGTTGGCTTTAATAAGTTCGTAGACCAGTTATTCGAGGCGAATAAGTATAAAGAAGGGAGTAGTGTTACGACAATTAGTGTTACAAAAGTGACAAAAGTGTTAAGTAAGATTTATTTCACATAGAAAAGTCTCTTAACGAAAAACAAGAAAAATTAAAAATCTAGAATATTCTAGATCTCATCGAAATGCCCCGCCATGTCTCGTTAGTTTGGGAATGTTAAAAAATGTATATAAACAGGAAGATGACAGTTCAAGTAGTAGTAGTAATTAAGTTTTTGGATAATCATCATCATTTTGGCTTTACAACCCTGTGTGGGTCGTAGCCTCCCCAAGAATTTTTCTCCAGTCGTCCCTATCCATCGCCTTCCTCCGCCAAGCACGTATTTCCATATTTCTCATGTCTTCATCGATGTTATCTAGGAATCTTGTTCTGGGTCTTCCTCTTTTTCTTTGACCAATAGGTCTATCAAGGAGCGTTTTTCTAGCTGGGTCGGTTTGCTCCATCCGCATTACATGGCCTACCCACCTCAGACGTCCTATCTTTATGTGTTTTACGATATCTGGTTCCTGGTATATCCTATAGAGTTCGAAGTTGTATCGTCTTCTCCAGACACCATTTTCATTTACCGCTCCATAGATGCGCCTTAGTATTTTTCTTTCGAAACATCCTAACATGCTTTCATTGCTTTTTGTTAAAGTCCAGGTATCTGAACGATATTTTAGGACTGGGCGTATTATTGTTTTGTAGAGTTTTACTTTTGTATTTCTTGATATAACTGTAGATTTAAAAAGGAGATTAAGCCCAAAATAGCATCTACTAGCCGTGCAAATTCTGCGGTTTATCTCTGCGGTAGTGTCATTTTCAGTATTGACGAGCGTTCCCAGGTATACAAATTCGTTAACTGCTTCGATGACGTCATTTTCTATAACAAGTGGCCGTAGTGTTTGTGGTTGCGTACCTATTTTCATGTATTTTGTTTTATTGGTGTTTATTATTAAACCCATTTTTGTAGCCGCTTCCTTTAATGCTACATACGCCTCTCGTGCTGCGTTTTCCGTTCTCCCGTTTTTGGGTTTTTGGATAATTCTGTCATTAAATTCGAGTTAGTATGTTATTAAGTGGTATAGCTCAAAATAATTCAGACTTAAGCCCCAACATATTGATAAAAAGTTAGAGAGTATGTAGTTTTGGAGAAGTCCCAGTGTGTTATATTTCTTGATAAAGTATATGTCTTAATGAGTGATACCGTTCTTCCTAAACGTTTCTGAGTTTATGGTGTCATGGGGTTTAAATCCATATCGTCATGTGTTGTTTGGGTCTTCGATAATATATTTCAGGTCGTTTTTGTTTGGAATTCATACTAATACTTGTGGACTACGAGAAAAAGTTTAATTGGGTTAAACAATAAAAAAAATTGCTACATTATAATGCATTATAGATGGTGAAATGTTACCCTGCTACGCCCCTGATCGAACCTTCGCGGCGTTCAGAGAAGCGCTACGGCTTTTGTCAGTTTTAAAGTAACAAGTGCACGCAATACATGTTATATCATGTTGTCGTCAAAGCAAAAAATTATACTAGCGTAATATTTGTATAAAAAAAATGCAGAAGAAACGGGAGAAGCGTAAAAGAAAAATATGCATACATCCTATTTTGTTAGAAAGAGAAAAGTATGGTGCTTTCCATACACTTTACGAAGATAAAACGTGCTGACACTAATATGAGGATATTATTGTTATAGCTTTCCGTGGTTTTATCCCACAACACAGGTCGATTTTCGACCGCATTTATTAAAATCTCCGTATCAAAATCCATATAATCCATTTAATAAACATTAAAACATAGTCGATGATATTGTGCTAATTTTGAATAATCTTAAAGAACCTAAAAAATTTTTAACCATCTTGTCTTTTTGTCCCGTTGTTTATCTGTGTTATTGCGCCGAAAAATAAAATTGATTTGTATCATTTCCAAGGTTATATTCGTTTAAAAAAATATACTTTGTATAAAAAATTTTCCTGAAAATGCGATTTTCATCATATACGAAATTTATTACACAACGAACGTGTCACAACGATCTCATGGTTTGCCGCTTATAAATAATAACCGGTTTCTAGTTGATGTTTTTTTTTTGTAGAATTTATTGTAAATTGTCAGGCGGCCAACATTTTTGGAAAAGATCAAGTTGGAGGGTCGTTAAGCAATTGGCATTAGACTTTTGAAATTCCTGCCAAAATTAAGAATTAGGAAACGTCGGATAATTACATCAAAGTCTTAATGATAATAGGAGTGTTAAAATATTCTAGATTGTAAGTAAAAGTGCCAAGACGAAATTGGTATAAATATTCGAAATATTTTGTTCTTCAAAAATAGTATAAGTTATTATAATTGTTTATTAAATCTTATATCGTATATATTCAAATTGTACATTATAAATTATCTTTATATTATTATATAAAAAGACGTTTTATTATATCCAGGTGACTTCAGTGTAAATTCAGTCAAATAGCCAAGCTGCCCAGGCGGCTGAATCGCATTCACTTCACTGACGATAGTTTAGGCCATAGCCAGAAAACAAATGAGCTAACGTAATAAAATTCTAACTGTAGGTATGCTGAAAAAAATCGGAATGTAAATGGATTATGTAATAATCCATAAATACAAGTGATTGGGAATTTTGACGATTCTGATTATGATATTTCTCCGAACAACAGATAAAACGTCCAACAGATACTCCTTCGTACTCAGTAGTAATTTAACATCAGTCTGATTGATATTTAGACAATATAAAAGCCAACAATGGAGGCAAGTTTATATTGAAGTTTTTTCACTCTTTTTTGATAAACAAGCAATTGAGAGCATTCTATATTTTACAAATATTTATGCATCGCAGACTAACCGCCAAGATTTTGAAATGAATGACATAGATTTAAAAAATTTATTGGCATATGTGTATTATCTGGTTCACATTCTGCTTCAAGTTGATATGTATTGGTCGAAGGATAAGGATAAAGAAGTGCACATTATAAGAGAAAGCATGAGCCGACATAGATTTCGCTTAATCAAACATGAAGAGAAGAGAATGGTGAAGAAACCGCTACATCAGTGTCAAACTTAGTACATGGACGGCAATCTAAATTTGCTTTACCAGATGAAACCAGATTCGACAATATTGGCCACATTACAAAAAGAGACGATAGTGCAAGAATGTCGGATGTGTAAAAGTAATACTATTTATTTATGTAAGTGTAGAGTGTATGTAAAGATACGATATGTTCCTTTATTAAAAATTGTACTATTTTTCCTTGAAAATGGGAAAAAAAAAATCTTTTAGTTTGTAAATTAGTCTTAATTTATGTGTTTTTAATGCAATCTAATAAATAAATTGTCAAATTTCTCTTTGTTTATTGTATCGGTCGTTAATGGGTTAATACTATAAAAAGAATAAACTTATCTCAAATTTTCTTTACTTACCTCAAAACTATTTTTAAGTTAATAATAAAAGTCTATTTAATAAATATGTTCCCAAAAAATAAAACTAAAAAAAAATAAAAGAATAAACTAAAATATCATATTAATCTCATTCCCATTCTTTCTAAGAACGTAAATATATATAGACCAGAGAAATGTTGATAAGGTTACCGATGCTTTAAACTATTCAATGAACTTGTCAAAAGGCGAGAACTGTCTTTAATCGCCTCTGGAAGATTTTATGTAATATACACCTGAACATTGATATAAGAACACGAGTCTTAAGATGCTATGTATTTTCTACCCTTTTATGTGGAGTCGAAGCCTGGACCTTGGCGGAGACAACATCTAAACGATTAGAAGCCAAAGAAGAATGTAGTGCTACCGCCGCATGCTCAGAATGTCCTATATCCATCATGTTACAAACAACACCGTGATCCAACGTATGAATAAAGATCTGGAAATTATGCGTATCGTGAAAATCAGAAAGATGACATACTTAGGGCATGTGATGCGCAATGAGAAGTATCACCTAATTCAACTAATTTTACAAGACAAGATAGAAGGCAAAAGATCTCAAGGGCGCAGAAGGACATCGTGGTTGAAGAACATCAGACAGTGGGCAGGAATGACTACCATACATCTATTTAGAGCAGCTGTCAACAAAGTTGTATGGACCAACGTGATTGCCAACATCCACAGAGGAGAAGCACCAAAAAAAGAAGAAAATAAATTACCTTTAGGCAATTGGGTACATTTTGGGTAATTTGAGAAATCGTTTTAAAATCGTATAGAGATTAGATTCGCGCCAAATTTTTCAGATAGAAAATATGTACATACTTCGGTCAAGGCCAATTGGTATTTTGATAATTGTTTAGAAATTATTATTTTTGAGTTTATTTGTTCGGTCAGTGGCTAAAAATGGTAATAATGGTTCCTACTGTTCCTACTTAAACAAATATAGACAGTAAAAACAATTTATGTGTTTGAATGATTTCCTGGAGTAACAAAGGCAATAGTTCCATCTAAAATGTTAACCAAAGTGTTATCCATTGGAAATAAAGGAATTATTTGAAGAGTTTTACCATTGTGTATCACTTAAACATAAGATGTAATATCAAAAGCTCAGCAACAAACCACGTTATTAGACCATGGTATTTATAAGATAATGAAAACAATAAAAATAAATTATTATTACAAATAAGTTACTAAACTAATATATAACATGTTAAGTCTACGATTATTAATAAATTTATCGAACAAACAAATGTGGATTTCTAAAAACGGCAACGGTTTTTTTAAGTCCAAAATTGATAAAATATTCTGCCAGTATATATTCAAAACAACATTGTTATTGTCTAATTAATTTATAACACAAATATTTTAAAATCTATGATAAAAGATTTATGTAATCGTATAATTGGCCGAGAGTATAGAAGAACTACAAACTTTACTAGATGCAATAAATAGTGAATGCATTCAAATGGGACTTGACATCAACACAGATAAGACCAAATTTATGATAGTATCAAGGAGTCCAATAAATAATGAACAACTAACCCTTGGTGGACAGCAAGTAAAGAGAGTGACAAAATATAAATATCTGAGAGCTTACATCAACACAGAATTAGATCCATACCAAGAGATCAGGGTATGAATAGAAATGGCAAGGGCAGCGTTCTTAAAATTCAAGTAATTGTTCTGTGACAAAAATCTGAATACTGAGCTGAGACTGAGGTTTGTTGAATGTTACGTCTGATCCCAACTATTGTACGGAGTAGAAACATGGACGTTAAAAGCGGAAATAGTTAAGAAGCTTAAAGCCTTTGAACTTTAATATATCGGAGAATGTTGAGAATTTCATGGACTGCCAGGGTCACCAATGAGGAAGTGCTGAGAAGGATGGGTCGAGACAAAAAATTGTTGAGAACAAAAAAAGTACAGAAGACTGCATACCTTGGATATACACTAAGGAATGACAAATATAGTCTTCTGCAGGTCATCATGCAGGGTAGAGTCGATGGCAAAAAGGGAATAGGTAGAAAGAGGAAGTCATGGCTGCGAAATATTCGAGACTGGACAAACTGTAGACGAATTATTCCACGTTGCAAAAGACGGAGAAACTTTTGGAAATATGGTCGCCAATCTCCGTTAAGGGAGACGGCATAGGAAGAAGAAGATAATTAGCCGATCAAAAGGTATGGGGATTTTCTTCTATTAAATTTTATTAGCAATACACCAATAATCTAATCACATTAACAGAAAAGTTTGATTGATATAAATCAAGGGTAATAATAACAATAGCGCCGTAATAATTGTATTATTATTATAACGTTTACTGCGTCATAACATTTAAGCAAAAAAAGCGACTTTTCTCATTTATTTCAATATTATGAAAAAATACGCATTCTAGATAAAAACGTTCAACAGAAGACTTTTTTGAAATTACTTGCTCTTAAAATGAGATTTTCTAAATTTAAAAATATTTATTAACAAAAGTGTTATTACAAATTAAATCCGAAAGTAAGAATGTTTTTCAATTGTTTATAATTATTAAAATAAACAATAAATGTTTAAAATACATTACATAAAATACAGAAAAAGCTTATGAATACGACATAGACCTATATAATATGTATATAGACTTTAAACAAGCTTTTGATAGTGTGAAAAGAGACAAAATGCTGGAAGACCTTTGTAATCTAGGTATACCTAAGAAATACATCAGCCTCATAAAAATGACATTGCAGGGTTCAAAAGCCACAGTCAGAGTAGATGGAGAACTGACTCCCTTGTTTAACATCAACATGGGTGTAAGACATGGAGATGCCCTATCAACCATGCTATTCAACCTAGTTCTTGAGGCAGTCATCAGAAAAACCAATATAACCGGCCATATAAACACCAAATCAGTACAAATTACTGCATATGCAGACGATGTAGCCATCATTAGTAGGAATAAGCCACGACTAATGGAAGTGTTCAAACAAATTGATCCTGAAGCAAGAAAAAGAGGTCTCAAAATAAACGAAGCAAAAACGAAGTATATGACAGTCAAAAGAATATCTGACAATGAAAATAATATCACAATAGACAACTATACTATCGAACGAGTGGATCTCTTTACATATCTCGGCACAAAAATCAATCAGAATAACTCCGTAAGTAGCGAAATTAATGCACGTATTTCCAGCTGGAATCGTACATACTATGCTAATAAAAGATTGATGACATCGAAATTATTAGACAAAAGAACCAAAATGACTATCTACAGAACACCGATTAAACCTGTAGTAACCTATGGATGTGAAACTTGGGTAATGACGAAAAAAGATGAAGCCCAACTCAGGACATTTGAGAGAAAAATACTGAGGAAAGTATATGGCCCGGTACAAGAGGAAGATGGCACATGGAGAATCAGGAGAAACGACGAGGTTAATGAGTTAAATGAAGGTTATGACATTGTAAGATTTGTGAAAAGTCAAAGACTGTCATGGCTGGGACATGTGCAGAGACAAAACGATGCAAAAACAACAAAGAAAATGTTACAATGGAAGCCCATAGGAAGGCGAAAAAAAGGAAGGCCCAGAACGAGATGGTTGGATGACGTGGAAGACGACCTGAAAACAATGAACATAAGACAATGGAGAAGTAGGGCACAAGAGAGATCTGAATGGAAGGACATAGCCAGACAGGCAAAGACCCATCCAGGGTTATGATGCCAAAAGAAGAAGTTTAAAATACATTTCATAATGTGAGTTTTTATGTAGTTACTACATTTGCTGATGATGGGCACACTAGGTTAAGTAGTTTGCAACAATTATTGTTTTTTCCATCCGAGCGAACAAAAGTCATTTTCAAATGGCTGTACAGCTGTTTTGTCAATACTTAGAATGTTTTTTTTTCGTCTGATTCTCTTTATAAAGTCTTAAATTTTCATTTATTTTAAAAACTGTTATGTATAAAAAAGTTACATCAAAATTTTTTGCGGATTTAAAATGAAAGATAAAAAGTCAAGTAATTAAAAAAAACGTTTCTCCAATTCGAGGAATCGAAACCCGGTCCTCAACGTGCAACATAAAAAAAAGTAAATAGACGTGACGATAGCCACGGTTTTAGTGACGTCAATTCAAAGGATGTTGAGGATTTTCTGTATAGGCAGAGTTACCAACGAAGAAGTACTACATAGAATGAGTAAAGAGCGCGAACTAGTCGTAACCATAAAACGTCGCAAACTAGAATACCTGGGCCATATAATGCGCAATGAAGAACAATATGACCTACTTCGGACCATACTTTAAGGTAAAGTGCATGGAAAAAGAAGTCCAGGACAAAAGTCTGCGAAAATGGTTCAACTTAACCACTACCGGACTTTTCAGGGCAGCAGTCAACAAAGTAAGAATAGCCATGTTAGTGTCCAACATCCGTAACGGATAGGCACCATAAGAAGAAGAAGAATTTAAAGGATGTACTCGGAGCACATTTTTGAAGAGTCTCTTAAAGATATTGATGACGGCATCTCAATAAATGGAGGCAAGCTCAATAACCTGCGGTATGCAGATGATCCAATAGTGTTTTCCAATACCATAGAAGGGTTACAAAACTTAATGAACAAAATAACAGAAACAAGTAGAACATATGAACTCAATATAAATACCAGCAAAACCAAGCTAATGATCATCAGCAAGTGTTACGATAAATATCATGGCCTAAAATAACTGTAAATATTATGACTAATTCTGTTTTGTTGTAGAAATTTCGGCGAAGGATCTAGATGAATCATCCGATTCAGGTAGGCCGAAATTTAACCGGTCTGAGCTTCTGGGGAGATCGCCGCCGTTCTCGAATAACAGGACTTCATATATAATAACGGAACTGTAATTGAAGAGGGACAGTTGATTTTGAAGACGCGCTCGCGATTTTAATTGTTACGTTCGGATATATATAAATTATTGTAAGATAAGTTACTATAAATAAAAAAAATTAATTAAATTCGTAAGTGTTATAAATATTGAACCTTTAGTAAATTAAGATAAGAACATTAAATTAGAATTAATAAAGACATTATAAATTGAATAAAGACATAACAATTAATAAATTCACTACACAAGGAAAACATAACTGGAGCAAATCTGTATGTGAGCCAATTGAGAATTGAACGTGTCTCACAGTACAACTACTTGGGAACTATAATCAATAAGTCGTGGGACAATAACCACGAGAATAGATGTCGCATCGGAAAGGCAAAAAGTGCATTATTGACTAAGAGCTCTGTGTTCAAGAGCCATGACCTCACCCTAGAAACATAAATAAGGCTCCTTGAATGTTACGTGTACTCCGAGCTTCTGTACGGAGTAGAAACGTGGACATTGAAGGCGGAAACTCTATCAAAACTTCAGGTTTTTAAATTATGGTTATACAGAAGGATGTTGACCACAAAAAACATCGAAGCTTTCGAGATGTGGTGCTATAGGCGCATTCTCAGAATATCATGGATGGACCGCGTCACTAACACGCAAGTACTCCAAACTTTAGACAAAAGATGCGAAATTCTAAATGAGATAAAAACTAGAAAGATTTAATACTTGGGGCACATTGTGAGAGGTGAAAAGTACGAACTTTTAAGAAATATCATGCAGGGCAAAATTAAGGGCAAAAGAAGTGTGGAAAGAAGAAAAATATCGTGGCTTCGTAATCTACGTGAATGGTTCGGGTGTAGTTCGATTGAACTTTTTAGGCGCGCTGCTTACAAAGTCGCAGTGGCCATGATGATTTCCAATCTCCGCTAGGAGTGGCACGAGAAGAAGAAGAGAGAAGAAGGATCCTGAAGATAACATGGACAGACAAAGTCACCAATGAAGACGTACCGCCAAGGATGAACACAACCGCGGATTTGGTCAACATCATGAAGGGCAGTAAGCTTCAGTACTTGGGACATATAATGAGAAATCAAGGCAGATACGAACTACTACAATGCATTTTGCAAGGTAAAATTGAAGGAAAAAGGGCGTAGAAGAATATCCTGGCTTTCTATCCTGCGAGCATGGTATAGAAAGACCTCAACCCAGCTATTCCACAACGTTCGGAATGGACAGGCACCCTAAGAAGAAGAATCCATAGGAGTATATATAACTGTTTGTGTGGGAACTGCTTTTACTATTTTCCTTATAATTGCATCATATTTTCTCACCTACTAAACATTTCTTGGGTTTCTAAAAATATTTTAAAATCAAAAGTACCCAAATCGATCCAGTCGTTCTCAACTTGTTATGAACCAGTTGTAAAAAAATAAAATAAAGTTTAATACAATACGGGTCATTTTTTACAATAAAAATAAAATAAAAGCCATTCATTTAGATAAAAAAATGTAAAGCTCTAATGGTATGTGTCCCTGATTATAAAATCATATATTTTTGTGCACATCATCAATTATAACTAAGTACTTAAATTAAATTGTTGTGTACACAAAATTGGTGAGAAACTAAACTGTGTGTACTTCAACATATTAAAATAATTTATAATTGTCGAGTCTTTTCATTTAAGGTAATTCCTATAAAAAACATTTGATAATAATAGTCTTGAAAATGTCTAATCTGTGTAATTTAATCATATAGTCTAGGAAATGTAAATCAAGAATGTATGATCCTTATTTTAATTTATAGATGACGGGATCGGATTGTTCTCTATTATTATTGCCGCTGTGAGTTTATCGAGGTTTCGGAGCAATGAGGCTCTAAATTTTACCAAAAATGCAATTTACTATTTTTATTGGGAATAAGCCTCAGTTTTACTTTAAAATAAGTTTATTTGACGTCTTAATTTAAAGTAAAATTGTGGCTTATTCCAAATAAAAATAGTAAATTGCATTAGGACTTTGTGAATTTGGTTAATTTTTTAATGAGACATTAGTGAAATATCGTCTAAAATGCATATATTGCGTATATTTGCCGTGTTTCCTAGACTAATATTTGAATTACTTATAACTCGTATATTAAATGCGAGAAACTAAGCATAGATAATAGAATAAAACTAAATAACTAGGAAACTAAGAAATAACTAAACTACGTGCCATGTTCCAGAAATTACTTAAATAGTTACGAGATCAAAAAAAAAATTCTCTACCTTAGGGCTCTTAGGAGCTCTATTAGTAACTCCATAGTATTAACGCAGATTTTTGAGCCACATTTCAACCACTTTTGCCTCTAATTTTTCGTTTGCTTATTAACTGGAGTATAACTTTCATGGGCGTGGCGTTAAAAAACTAAACTCTTATTGAAATTTCACTTACAATTTTCTCGATATTAAAACGAGTGAAGTGCATTTTCAAAGAAAATAAGCCAACTATACATAATACAAGGATATCTAAACACACCAGTGTAACTAATTGCAAATTTAATTACAAATCAATCAGCAAATCTAGCCACTTGATCTCGATGTTTTTGATCTGTAATAAAAAACTGTAATAAAAACTGAAATATAACTCCGTGAGAGAGTGTTGTGTTGTGTTGTGTGTTGCATATATTATGTATTTTGTATGACTGAAGACGTGTGTCTCAGAGTTTCTTAATTCGCTATTGTTATTATATTCTTGTTGTTGATTTCATCTTTTAGTATTGGCAACCAAAGCCTGCTACATTCTGCTGATGAGTTTGCTACACATTTTTCTTCATTAAGTAGGATGAGCGCTAATTCTTTGCTTGAAAAAAAATTAAAAGTAACAAATTAGTTGTAATAGTCCTATTCAGAAGCGATACAAGCGATGAGATTATTATAAAAGAAGCAATGGCTAATCTAACTAAGAAATTCCTAAAGGAATATTAAAAAATTAAGAGAGCTGTCAAGGTGGATAATGAAACTTGCTTATTGGGGATGATAAAAAATTAGGGTGAAAAACAAGGTTCTGTAGAAGAAAAGTATATTGAGAGATCTTTGATACGAAACAATATTCATTCACGAACAAAACAATACGTTGCATACCAGGCATGCATCTCAATAAATTAAAAGGAATTATCGAAATTATTTTAAAATTTTCTGATATTCTAAATCTATTAATTATGTTTCATCAATATAAATTAATAAAACAGAAAACCTTTTCATTTCTATAAATATGTTTAGGTTGCAAACATAATGCAGATACTTTTATAACTTTAATTACCAAATCATACCAAAGTGCCAGTCTCGTCCCGTATCCCGTCCCGCAGAAAACTTGCTGTTCCGTCTCGCTTACAGTCTATTCAGTTCAGTCCAGTTATCGCTGATAAAAGTGGTTAAAGCGTCCATAGCGTAAACCTTGTGGTTTACGATGTTGTAAGTCGCCGACAAATCAACCAATGCCACATCAGTAATCCGTTTTTGCTCGTAGTCACTTTTTATGTACTTAATCGGTGTAAGTGCTTATGCAACGCATGATTTTTTGGGCCTGAACCCAGCTTGCTGCAGGATTAGATTCTGTTCGATAGTCTTTTCGTTCATGTACAGAGCAGGTCGTTCATGTACAGATAACATCTTCTGTCTTAATCAAATTATAGAAAAGAAAATTGTGACAAATAGAGAGTTACATATGACTTTTGTAGATCTTGAGAAGGCATATGACACAGTCCCGCTAAATAAACTATGGGAAGTCCTGGGCACATCAAACATACACCAAACATTGGTTAGTGCTCTCAAAGATCTATATTATGGTTCAAACTCCCAAATGAAATTCGGAAACCTCTTAGCTGAAAAATTTGCAGTTACTAAGGGTCTCAGACAAGGATGTTGTATCCCTCCGACTCTATTTAAGATTTATATCTCTGCAGCTCTGAAACAATGAAAAAGGAAAGTCAAAGGAATGGGTATACAATTGAACAATCAGGATTACATATATACTTTACAGTTTGCAGATGATCAGGTGGTGATCTCAAATGACAAAGATGACATGGAATACATGCTTGGAAAACTAATTGAAGAATACCAGAAATGGGGATTAAATATCAATTTAGAAAAGAAAAAATACCTCTCAATTGGAGCTGAAGCAGAACAACTCGATATCGATGACAATCAAAAAATAAATCCATGCAACGAATATAAATACCTGGGCGTCATCTTCGACCGTAGTGGAAAAGACGAACGAGAAATAGAACATCGAATTGTACAAGCACGAAGAGCTATAGCATGTTTGAACGGAATTCTATGGAGTAAAGAAATATCAAAGAAAAGAAAATGGAACATCTATGAGACAATGGTTAAAACTAGCCTACTTTATGGAGCTGAGACATGGAGAATAACCGAAAAATATAAGAAAAAGGTCGAAGCCATGGAAATGGATGCCATCAGAAGATCGATGAGAATATCAAGAGCCGACAGAATACGGAATGAAGTGATAAAACAACAAATGGGTATAGAGGGCACTATAGTTGAGGATATGAGAGAAAACAGCTCATATGGTATGGGCATGTGAGCCGAATGGGGGACGAAAGATTGCCTAAAAAAACGATGATGTGGCAACCCCCAGAAAAGAGGAAACGAGGAAGACCACCACAGAGCTGGAACCTGGGAGTTAGGAAAGCGATTAGCGCTTGAAATCTGGACGAAAACCTAACTCAAGACAGAATACAGTGGCGTTAGGGAGTCGGACAACGTCGTAAGACGTTATAAAAAACCGAATATATATATATATATATATATATATATATATAGTCTTTTCGACACATTGCATTATCAATCTTTCAAACAGCTTACAAGTGACGTAGCGAGATAGATCTTGGTTCTGTTGGATCATTCCCAGATTTCATATGGGTTTCCCGAGGTTGTCATACAGATGTTTAAAAGCTGCATTATCCATAATTTAGTACAGGGTCCGAAGTGCTTGATCTATTCGGTGCATGTATCAACTACTTTCGCAGTTATTCACTTTTTTAACTGATGTTTAGTTCCTTTAGGGTAAACGGTGTTCCTTTATGCTTTTACCCACTTTTCGGTTGAAGGAGACCAAATTGAAATGGATAATTAAGATTTTCTTTTAAACCTTTTAAATAGAATAGTTAATACCAAGCAGAACCTTAATTGTGAAAAAATTTAACTGTGTAAAACTTGAACGGAGTCTTCCCGACTAATAAAAAAAAATATTGGAGCTAAAACGAAAATATATTGAACCGAAAACATTGATAATAATTTGGTTAGACCTTTAACATCAAATATGCCATCGCTATAATAAAATCAACCTTCATTTGCTGTGAAGCTGCATCCATTTAATTGTCAATCGATTTTCCTAGTCGCCCCTTATAATGAACTACGAGATATCGACACCCGTTATTATGCAATCAGCCACAATCATCGGTCCTGACGTTAATTATATCACAAACATTTATAAATAGCAGTAGAATAATATTTGTTCAACCAGCGCGAGTCTAATCAACGTTGAATGATGTTGTAAGGTCTCTACAAGATTGTGAAAAAAAAAAGTGTTAAGTTGTTATATCAATTTGCCGCTGTAATGTAAAGAATATGCATAGATATCGGTATTTTCTGGATTTTTTAGAGGTGTTATTGCGTAATGAACAAACTGTCACGCGACATATGCACATGTATTAGCTACATGACACACCTGAACTATTCAGTAATTTTCATGTTTAAATTAAGTAACACGTCTGATCAATTTATTGTAGTATTTACGATTTGGTACTTACGTTTTCAGACATATAATAGAAATAGTAATATCCTCTAGACCACTAATGATTTTCTGTTAATATTTTAAATGTAAATTAAATACATTAAATCCAAAACATAAAATTATATACTTTTTTATGACTTAAATAAAAATCCTTATTTAGAAACGTTTACGAGATAGTTGTTCATAATTTATTAATGATTTATTTCATTATATTATCCATTTTTTTCTTGTCCTGTCTATCTGTTCCGGATGTTTTTCTATCGTGAAAAGCCCCTCACGTTTTTTAACCATTCTGCGGAGAACTCTAGAATTTGTCACTAGATCAAGTGAAGCTCCTCTCCTTGATCGATGGCATTGTTGTAGTTCTGGAGTTTCTCTTTAAAGATTTTTTTACGTATTTCCAGGTTTCCATTAGTGACGGCTGGTGTGGTAAAATTTTGGGTAGGCCAAGCCAGCAAATTACATAGCTATGTGTAATCAGTGACGGATCCAGAGGGAGGGGTCACGGAGTCATGACCCCCCCCTAACTAATTTTTTAATGATTTCTCTGTTCATTTTAACTTCTGCGTTGTATCTAATTTTTGCGATTTTTGATTTTTCATCTAGCAAATCGCGAACAGAAAACGCAATCTTCTGTACATCCTTAAAGGACAGGAAACTACTTAAATGTTCCTTGCAACTGGAATGTTTTTTTAAGGAGGCAGACATATTTTTTAAATCAAAGTATCCTTCACAATTCTATACACATTTCGTATTAGAAAATATCAAACACGGCTAACAATATAGTCTGTTTTTCGTAATACTTCCAGATAACCATTTGTAGACATCATACCAAGAGCAATTAAAAGTACGCACCTTTTCCCCATCTTTTTGGTCAATACGCAATGTTGGAGTGGGTCTTTCATTCATAATAATTTTTTTCTATCAATTTCAGTTCTTCTAGATAATGGCGATTCCAATAGTGAAACAACAATGTCCAAATACTCACTAACAACATTACTATTACTGCAACCTGGTAAAGCGTCATAAAAACTCATTTTTATGTATCAGTTATAAAACAATCTCACATATATAAGTTGCATACAATCAGGCGATATAGAATTCACGCAAATGTGATTTTTTTTTCTTCGAATTTTACGAATTTTTTTAATTTATTTGGGCAACCGTGCACTTGTTTGCAATTGTGTTGTTTGTTTAAAAATATGTTACAATTATAGATTATGTTACATATTTTTTTATCATAATTTAAAAGAAAATTTATATTACAATTCGATAATTACGTTACAAGTGACAACGATGGTAATCGTAGGCCCGATCGTCTGGTGCCTAAACAGCAAGCATAAACACGACAATATAAATCGTTGTCCGACAAGCTGCTTAACTTCAAACGCTTTTTGTATGGGGATCTTATGTGAGCTGGATCGGCCAGTTCCGATCGGGCCTATTAATGATATTTAGAATGCCTGAATACGATTCGATGCTTTCTGTGGTAATATATAATAGCTTAGTTGTTTTAACGGACGCTAATGTATTGAGTAATTTAGTACATTTAAAAGTTATTTACATGCATTAACATAATTTTTAAATATATGTTTTTCAATTTTAAAGCTTTTAAAATTATTGGGTAGGCCCGGCCTATCCTGCCTACCCCCAAAAGCCGCCACTGGTTCCATTTACTTTTCGATAGTTTTTACTGAATTCTCTTGATTGACATTCAGCTTTCTTTTTCCTATAGAAACCTGCTGCAGATTTTTATGTAAATTAAAAATATCGTTTTTTTTTCTCTAATTATTCAATGTATTTACAATGTCTTAGCCATTTTCTTGAGCTTCTTGGTAATCTTTCTTTATTTGTTTGTCAAGTGTGTTGTAATTTTTGAGTACCTTTAGAGTGTGGACTCTTTCCCATGATAATTAAAATTTCGTATGTCAGCCATATTTTTTTCTGTGTTCCTTTTCTAGAGTCTTTCTTATGTGATTTTATATTTTGTCTTCCAGATATTTATCCTTCAGACCTCTTATGCAGTATTTCCTTATATTTGATTGGGAAGTTTTGCAATAAAAGGATATAATTTGTGAATCTTTTGTTAATTAGGATAAAATCTAATTGATTTATAGCACTGTATTTGCGGTTATCGCGGTAATCGAGGACGTCCTCCAACAAGGTGATCAAGACGATATCAAGCGCATCCAACACAGCTGGATTTATGGTGCTCAAGATCGGATGCATTGGAATTATTTACGGGAGGCCTATGTTCAGCAGTGGACGCAAAATGGCTAATGATGATGATTTGCAGTTATCTTTTGGTGATTCTCGCGTATATAATCTGCTGGGAGGAGATTTAAAAAAGGTATTTGCTACAAATTTTTCGTCTGGTGCGAATTCTACAAATCCCCGAAACCTAACCGTCATACATATTCTTCACGTTGTTTATAACTGACCTAAGTAGCTAGCCAGTTGTACATGTAAATTGTAAATTGTAAATTGTACAATTTGTACTGGTATGACTGGCTAGGATATGTTTCGTTCGAAAAATCTGAACCGCTAAAATGTGTCCGTTATTACCCCATAACATTATCAATTCAAAATTTATTTGCACATATTTGTCGATAGTTTTATGTCCAATTCAAACTCCATGTTGTTCCACAAAGTTAAAAACAACAACGAACACAAGAAAGTTATCTGAATCCTCTTTCAATAAACATTTTGTCAATCAAAAAGTTTAACTTTCGAATTGGTTTCAGGTACTTGGTCATTATACAATTTATACACACTCAGTGTGTCAATGGGCTATATCTCACGAACAAAGGCGGATATCGAATAATGCTTGAAACCGTTTCTAGGATAGTAAGGGGGAACTAAAATGACATGAAAGAGAACTCTACCCCATCAACCACCTAGGCCCCACCCACCACAACCAAAAAAGTTTAAAATGCAAATTCCTACTTGTGATACATCATTGAAAAGACTATATAAAATGCTATCCAATGGTATAAATAATAATTATACAGAGTAAAGCAATAACTGTGAAACTTTGGCTTAAATGGAAAATTTAATGAGGTTTTTGTTGATTCTGTTGATACAGGGTGTTAATATCAGCCGGCTTACTATGACTTTAGTATTTGTAATGCTATCTCCCGGACTATTATTTTTAATGATAAGTGCCCGTCGGATTTTCTTTTGTTAAACCAAAATTTAATTTGCCGTTTTTGCGAAACAAATTAAAAACATCTGTTTTTTGGCTTCTATCAGATTTTAATACTTTTTGGTTTATTTGAGAATTTTAAATGTCATTAGTTTTCATCATTTATACGATCGATACTGTCATTTAGCTATACTTGTCACGATGGTTTAAAGTATACCTGAATACGTGGAGATCATTTTCATATTTGCCTCCCAGAACCAGTGTTATTTACGAACAGCTCAATTATTTCATGAAAGGCATCCGGACAAAATGTAAGTCACGTGTGCATCCGCGATTTAGTTCAAAAGTTTAGCGAAACGGGATCGGTGCAAAATAAAAAAAGGAATGCCTCAAGATTACTGAATGAAGCCTCCCAAATTAAGGTCCTTGGAAATCAAATACAAAACACAAATTCTTCAAGAACTAGGCGATGATGATCCAGACCGACGAATTGAGTTTTGTGAACTTATGACTGAAAGAATTCGCGTTGAACCGAGAATGTTAAAAAATATTTCTTTCACTGATGAATGTACTTCATTCAAGCCGTTGTGTAAAAAAATGTAACCAATTCTTTGAATGCGATCCTTGGAAACCTGAAAAATATCCTTAAATGAATTTTGACATACCTGTACTTTGAAGTCCTTCGTTTCTCTAATTTTTACAAAGTACTTAATAGCTACCGACTTTCTAGATTAACCTACTTTTTTTGCTCTAGATTTTGAAGGGACACCGACAGACATATCTCAAGATAAAGTTGTCTTGTTCAGTCTTCGTCTTTGTCTTCGAATTAACTAGTTTACTAAAGATAAGCAAAACATTTGTAGAATAAGCATATCTTTGAGTCTTGAATAATCAGCAAAAGAAGCAAAATATTTATAATCCGTACTTTAGTTATTACCCATACGAATTTAGATTGTATATATGCCAGTACTTACCTGTCCTTCTCCAAATACAGATAATGTCCTTATAACTTTTAAAGAATAGATTAAAATGTAAAATCTCGACAAATAGTTTTAATTGCAGAAATGTCTCAAAATCACATAAAACACAAAGAAGGGAGAAATAAAGTCGTTATAAAAACAAAATATTACATCATTGCCTCAATCTGTCAACGTCTCAATCCACAAAACGGAATGTCTCCCTTGAATCTATCAAAAAAGGATCAAAGAGTACTCTGAGGAAATTCCGTATCAAATTACGCCACATTTTTGAAATGATTTTCGTTGAAAACGAGGTATATTTAACCTACTCGAAGCATAAATTCCAACTTTTGTTACCACATGACAGTCATCAATCATATAAAGACGTTTTTCAAGACCGCAGCATTCAATTAAGAAAAGTGTGTTTTTGCTTCAGGAACGGTCTGGGGTGGAATTTTTATATTGTAAGTCCGATAAATTATTAGAAAACATTGAAAATCATTTTTAGTTCAGCAGATAACTGACAAACGCGTAGAATTTATTATTTGTGCCTTTATTATATTGATATCATGATTGAGATGGATGAAAATAAAGAGTGTTTTATTTTTACACGGCCAGAAATTTATCTCGTCTGCGTGCGTCTCAGGAACGCATTTAAAAATATTGACAATTTCTTCGAAAGCCCTCTGCTTATGAGTTATAATTACGAATGACCCGGATAGAATTAAATTAATAGAAGAATTTTGTTGTAATACCGGGTAACAAAACAAAAAAAAATTAATTGACTGATATTGATATACTTCTTTAGAATACTTCTTTAGAATATTGTAAAACGTACCATATATGGGAAGTATTCGAAGAAATTTGGTCTTGGGTATTGTTTTTGATAACTCAGTTTGTACATCATTTAGATCCAGTTATTTAGCTCCATTTTACTCAATGGTCAAGTTTCTCATCTATTAAGGAAAGTGAAGGTCATATTTATATACCACACGTGAAGCGCTGAACCCCCAAATGAACCAAAGTCATCTCATCGACATGTAAAGCATTAATACTAGCTTCAGATCAAAAATGTTCTAGGAGTACCATCGATCCTTTAATAAACTGGTAGACAAGGTTTAACTTGACTGGGTGTCAGAAAATTAAGGAATAGGGGCAACCAGCAAACAGATCAGCAAGCGAAACTCGCTTTTCTAAAAAAGCAATAAAACCTTTTCTAGAACCAACTTCCAATTTTGGCATAAATTTTTTTGTCACTACACTAATCCATCAAAGAATTCTCACTCCCGCTATATGCATTCGTCGTTTCTCTTTCTTTTTAACTGCCCAATATTCAATTCCGTACATCATAGCTGGTTTTATGGCAGTTTTATAGAATTGTTCTCTTTAGTTTCATTGAAATCTTTTTATTACACAACACAACAGTCGCTTCCTTTCTATTCCATCCATCCCACCGTAATTATATGGCGTGCATCTCTATCTATTTCCCCATTACTCTGTAATACCAATCCTACGTACTTAAAACTATTAATTTCCACAATCATTTCATCATCCAAAGTTACCATTTTAGTGGTGGTGGTAACTCCATCTTTAAATGAATATTTCAAATACTCTGTTTTTATCCTACAAAGTTCTAAACCTTTTTCCTTAAGAGCTTGTCTCCACTGTTCCAGATTTTGTTCTATTTGATCCCTGATCTCTGATTTGATATTTGATTGTTTGATCCCTTTCAGTATTTCCTATTAACACTGGAGAATCCGTATACATTCTGCACCAGGGAATGTTACTATATAGTTAACTAATCAAACACTAATAAGAATAAATAAAGACTAAGCACCAAGCCCTGGTGCACTCCTACTTTTACATTAAATTTATCATTCTCTTCCACACGTCTTAACACTTATTGTTACTCATTATATATGTTCCTAACAATCTTATAATGAAAATTGCACCTGTTGTTGATCTGTCTTGCATAAAAGCAAACTTATTATCCGTTATTTCGGTTTCTTTACGTATCTGTCTATCGATTACTCTCTCCTACATTTTCATAGTTGTGACTAGTAGTTTTACAGCCCTGTAGTTTGTACATAGTAGTATATCTTCTTTGTTTTTGTAAACAGGTACTAATATACTGCTATTCCATTCACCATTGGCATTTGTCGCTCTTCCATAATTTGATTAAACAAATCTGTACACACTTCCATAAGGATATCATCTGGTCCAACTGTTTTACCTTTCTATATTTTTTTAAGGTAAAGCAGTTGGACCAGATGTTAATCCTGGGGAAGTGTAGACAGCTTTACGAGATACAGGAAAAAGTTGTCTCAGTTTTATATTACAGAATTATGGAAGTGGGACATTCTGAATTTCATATAGTACTATAAATCCAACTAAATTTACTGAAACGGAAAGTACTTGAGCTTTTTCTTCGGGCATCCATGACAAACATATAAAAAAGAAAGGAATAGGACAGCTTTCAGAACAAACAACAACTTAGGCAAATATATTAAGAACAACAAGCGCCAAAATAAAAAACACTTACACAGTCGTGTATAGAAACTTAAATGTGGCGACTATCCAAAAACTTACATTGGTCAAACTGACAGAACTTTTAACAAACGTATAGCAAAACACAAAAGGGCTTTCGATAATAGAAAAAAAGATTTTACGTACGCACTTCACCTTCTAGAGCATGTGGACAGCTTTACGATATACAGGAACAATTTGGTTCAGCTTTATATTATAGAACTATGGAAGTGGGACATTCTGAATGTAATATAGTACTATAAATGCAACTAATCTACTAAAACGGAAAGAACTCGAGCTTTTTATTTAGGCATTTATGTACTTACAAGTAAGGTAATTCCTAAGCGGAAAGCATCTTCTCCTTATTTTGTAATAAACCATTTGCCTATCTAGCCGATCCGACGCTGCGTAATTCGAACGTCAAGTAAGTGACACACGCAAAGTCGCGAGCGGCAAGTGAACGAAAATATAAAAAGTGCGTGTGCACGTGTGTGTCATTTGTTTGGAAAAATGCCGGGACGGAGTACAGCACATTAACTAGTAATTAGGCAGTTAACGGTTTAGTTGGACCATAAATTTATTGTGGTAACAATTGAATTTGTTTTCTATTACCGCAGATGATGATGGTTCTATTAAGTGAGAGTTTTTGTTGTGACACTATCTGACTTTAGCTGTAGCTGTAACAGAAGAATTGTTTTAATTAATATAAATTTTCTTATACTCCGTTTGAAAATTATTGATGGCAATGACTCCGTAAAATGAAACCGATATTTGGATCAAAAAAAATTTTTTTTATCTAAATTTGATTTGGAAAAGGTCCCAACTTTAGGGAAAAAACAATGAAAGAGAAATATAAGGAAAGGAAAAGAGTGTGCAAATGAGCGAGAGATGAAATAGATACAGAGAGCTGAAAAAAACTGTGGAGAGAAATTGAAGGAGGACGAAAACTAGCTTCAGAAAGAGCGATAAACATCAGAGGCAATATTATGCCGCATTGAAAAATATGATATACCTGAGGAAATATTGAATGCCCAAACATTCCCATTAAATATTAATGAAGTTTACTCTCCAGCTTGTAATGCTTCAAACGATTGTATTAAGCTGTTTTGCAATTTTAATAGAAGATTTTTAACAATTAACGAAGATAATATATTTATAGATCTAAGGAATACCAAATAATTAGTTTTCTGAAAAAACCAAATGCAAACCAATGCCATGGAAACAGACTGGTTAGTTTACTGAGCCTCGTGTTGAAACTATTTTTAAAAATTATTATATGCACATTTCAGAACATGCACATATGCACCGTTTAAGAAATGGTTTTAGATCACCACAAACTTTATTTAGTATGTAACTTCTACTTTAATATTGTTTAGATTTTAATGTTGATATATATCTTCTTCTTCTTTTTCTTCTAATGGTACTACAAGCCTTTGTGGGTCTTGGCTTACTTAATACCGTTCTTCCATTCGGCCTTATCGGATAATTTCCTTCGCCACTGTCTGATATTCATGGTTTTAAGATCTTCCTCTACATCGTCTATTCCTCTTGACCTATTTTCTTGTGGTTTCCATCTCTAGATTACTTTTACTAATTCGATTACCTGGTATTCTTTGTAAATGGTCAGGCCGTTTAGTCTTTGTGACTTTACTTTGTGAAATTTAACGATATCTGCGCTCTGCATTAATTCATCCAACTAGTTGTTCTCCACGAACCGTCGTTACAATGGGTTGGTGCAAACATCTTTTTTAATATTTTGCGCTCAAATATTCTCAATTGATTTTCATCAATGGTTGAAAGGGGCCACGTTTCACATCCATATGTGACCACTGGTCTAATTTCTATTTTGTAGATTCTCAGCTTGGCCTCACGATCTCGATAGTAACTTACTTTTCATTAAGTCTTTGTACGTATACAAGCAATTATAACCGCTAAAAATCCTGCTTGTATTTCTTGACTGACGTTGTTGCTGTCATTTATTATTGAGCAGTAGGGAAAGGTAAAGACATATTCTCATGTCGATTCGAATTTGTGCACTCCGTATATTTTGTTTTCCATTTCCTTTCTTGATATATATTTTGACGTATATAAGTAACTGTTTAATTGATTATGAAAAAGTTTTTGATGCGGTACAGCATAACAAGCTTATAAAAATACTGAACAAAAAACAGTCTAGATGCAAGAGATATTTTTGAATAATTGCTAACTTTCATTGGAACCAATTCGCTTTATGTCAAATTATTGGAACTACAACAGAAGAGATACATATATTAAGGGAAGTACAACAAGATTGTGTACTGTCGCCCATACTGTTCAAGAATATATTCCGAACTTATTTTTAATAATTCGGTTTTAGAACCATTAAAGAAACGTACGAGCACGTAAAATATACAGTATAAAAGAGGTGGCATTCAAAGCTTTAGAAGAACTCGAGAAAAGAAATACTTAATTGAAAATAAACGACGAAACCACAAAATGTGTTGAAGAATAAAAAACTTCTATATATGAAAAGAGAAAAACAAAGGATGAGAAAAACATGTGCACAAATTGAACAATATATAGGAGGAACAAGGAAATTTGAATCCTGAAACATATTGAAATCTTTAAAGAAAAATACCAACCAAAAAGTCAAAATAAAATACGTATTAGAAGAAGAGTTCAAATAATACTATAAAGAACTCACAGAATACTCACAGAAAATCGTCATGATTTCATAGAGATAGACAAAGAACACGAATAACAACGAAATCAAATTGAAGAACAGATTTAGCTCACATTAAGCGAAGTAAAGAATGCCATGAGAACTCTAAACAAAAAATCGGGGGAAATTAGGAAAAAACTATTTGTCTCAAGTTGGTTAATCAGAATTACATTTTTATTTTTTAAATTGTTAATTTCCATAAATTCTAATAATGATAGCAGGCCTTTATTTTGAATGTGAAGAATTTGAAATTGGTCATTAAAAGACTGATTATGGTCCAAAAGGTGAAGTGCGTACGTCGAATCTGTTTTTCTATTATTGAAAGCCCTTTTGTGTTCTGCTATAAGTTTGTTAAAAGTTCTGCCAGTTTGACCGATGTAAGTTTTTGGGTAGTCGCCATATTTAAGTTTGTATACACCACTGTGTACATTGGCTCTTGTTGTTCTTAACATATATATATATATATATATATATATATATATATATATATATATATATATATATATATATATATATATATATATATATATATATATAAGCGGGGATCCTACAGCTTCTGCCGCTTCCCGCATTTCGATCGCCATCTTTTTCTATCTCTCCAGGTGTCTTCATCAATGGCTCTGTCTTTCATGGTTTCCATAACACCTTGTATCCAAGACTTGGCTGGTCTTCCTCGTTTCCTTCTATTACTTGGATTGTATTCCATAGCTCTTTTTGGCCATCTGTTGTCGTCCATCCTCTGTACGTGTCCATACCATATTAACTGTCTAGTTTCTATAGAAGTTGTATGTACTCTATCTGTTTTTCTTCTAATTTCAGAATTAGGTATACGTTCTACTCTTGATATACGGCAAGCTCTTCTTAGGTAGTCCATTTCAACCGTGTCAACTTTTTTCTTTCCTTTTACTGTCATTTGCCAACATTAACATACTTATCTAAATTGTTGTTTGTTCTTAAAGCTGTGTTATTTCGTTCTTTTTTATGTGTTTGGCTATTTTTGTTCATATCTTGCCCGTAAAAGAGAAAAAATGAGGAACTTGGACAGTCCACAGTAAAGTAGCTATTGAATTAAGTAGATAGCTGCAGAAGAGTTTGCTGTGGAACTCTGAGGACCTCATCACCTATTTTATATATAAATAACTAAAAAGCACCTAATAGAAAAAAAAACTAGAAACAAATTACCAAAAAAAAAAGACTATGTATTAGAGATCAATACTACTTGGTAATAGATTTAGGATAAGATTGTATCAGAAACAATGACTAATGAAAAAATGAGTAAAAATTGTAAGATTGGCGAATGGATTTAGTGTCCGCAGTCATATAAACTCAAACAAACAACAACATATCTTGCCTGTACATATAATCGAGCAGGTGGTGCTGGGTTTTTTCTCTGGTGGTGGAAATACTAATATTTCTCTGGTGGTTTACTGATATTTGCTTAATAATATTCAATTCTATCTCGAAGTTGTTTTTGACAAGGGAATTTCTATTAATCTATTTAACATGCTATAGTAGGCTGCCAATTTATGTTGTGTAAGATGGGATGATGAATTGTGTATAGTGATGTCATGTATGTATGTATGGGCAGATTTATTAAACACGGAGAACTCATATTTTGAATGTGGCCCATTCAAAATCAAGGCCTTAAGCTATCTTTCTTAGAACCTATGGAAATCAACAATTTAAAAAACACAGATATAATTCTGAATGACCAACTTGAGACAAACAGTTCTCCCCTCCTCAACCTATTTCATTAGAGACTATAAAGTGTAAACGCATGCCAAAAATAGATCACTTCAGAAAGGCAATCAGCCGAAACAGCTGTAGTGATAAGAGTTTAAAATAAATTTTGTGGAAGTTTTGAAAACAAAGTTTTCAGTGTTATGAATTTCCATCAAGTAACGGTCGAATCCATCAATTAACATAAAATAAGTTTAGAAAAAATTTGTACGCCAATACATTTTTTTGTTGCTTTCCTGTTTAATTTACACCGATAGTAGACCAAACAAGCCGCCCACAGGTTGTTACTATTTAATAGCTCCTTTCGACCAGCTTCGCTATTTGGTTAGTATTGACCCAGAATGTCCGAGACATATAATTTTCGCTCGGAAATGAGAAAGCTCTCGGTAAACGCCCTTACGGAACGGATATTACTAGGAAGTGAAGAATTAAAAATGATTGCCAATAATTTCTTATCGGTTCCCAGAATTTTCTAACAATAGATAATATCATTCATATAAATATAATAAAAGTATAAAAGTCTACAATGTTTGTTTTTTTAATGATTGTAACATTCATGACAAAAATAAAGCAAATTGCCGACAGAATCATTGCAAAAAATATAAAAATAGTATAGTAAGAATGCGAAACATGGATTATAAACCAGAAGAAAATATAGATACAGATCTTTAAGACGGAAATCCTACGGAGAAGCAGAAGGAGAATGGATATAATGAACTAACTAGGAGTTGGTGTATGGATGGAGGTATATGGTGAATGTGATGGATGGAGGTATATGGTGATCTTAAAGGCAAGATATAGCCAAAGAATATTATAAGCACTTCTTCATCTTTCTCTTCTTAGTGTAGCACACCCTTTAAGTACATTGGGGATCAGCTCCTTCCACCTACCCTTGTATAACCAATCGCATCAACTCAAATTTTTGATTTCTTAGTATGTGGCCAAAGTAGCCCATTTTATATAAGCGCTGGAAACAAAAAACAAGTGGGGGCGACCAAGAAATGGAAAAAGTGGATAGACACAGCGTAAAGGATCATCGAAGAAATGGTAGTACTAAATGTGACAAGTTGAGGGCAAATTAAAGTAGGCAATTTGCTAAAAAATGTATATAGTATTAAGTACAATTTTGTACGTAATTCAAGAATATATTTAATCTTAAAGCGCGTCTTTGATACCAGATAATAACTTAAGATATATTTATATCATCGTTTTGAAATATTCTTTTTATCAAAGCGCTAGATAAAATACTAACACATGAAATTTTGATTTATCTGAAATATTAAAATAAATTTCCTAGTAAACCCACGAATTTATCTCTATGTATTTGTTTTATACATTATCTTTTTATAAATGGGTAGATAAGTCAGTACGACCTTTCGGCTTCGTTTTATTGATAGTAGTTTTTTAAATATACATTAGGTACATAACAGCATTAAATATGGCGATTGTTAACAATCAAAGATATTTTTTTTTATCCATGAGGTATTTAAATAATTTCATCGGTCATCCTTTCGTGTTTTACCTTATGTATTGCACTCCAGATATTTTCTTCGTAGGTCGAATCAGCGCTCATTTAATAATGTTGCAATTCTTCCTTTACCTGTCAGCAGATGAGGCAATCATGAGAAAAATATGTAGATGAAGCTTCTATAGAACCGATGAGAAATTGAAAATGTTTCCAGTAAACCAGAGATATGTATATCTCTGCAGTAAACCAAAAGAATGAAGGCTGATGGGAAACAATTTCATGTTTTATTTATTTATTTATTATTTTAGTTTTTGTGAAGACATTAATTATTGAAAAACAAAAACATACAAGTTTAAGTCATATTTTATTGAAAATACACAGAAAGAGGTGAACAGCTTGTTCAGCCATCGATACGGATCTTAGTATAATAATTACAATGTTTTAACATTATCCGCAATGATTCACTAATCAACATATATTTCGCCTGAAAGACGATCCAAAACCAAATAAAGTATATTCTTGTCACTAAACGATGGAGGAGTTCAGTAAACAATGTGAAGACAAAACCAGCTGCAGCTGGTTCTGACCACAAAATGTTACAAGGGGAATTCCGAATTAAGATACACATTAAGACAATTACAAAAGACAAAAATTGCTTCCAAAACACAGAGTAAATTTTAGAGAAGTATTAGCACAAGCTGACCTACCAGTGACTACCAGAGATCTTAACAAAACGTGGGAATTCACAAAGAAGTGGATCACTGAAATAATTCAAAACACAAATCCCAAAGAAAAAATAGATAGAAAACCATTGTATGACTAAAAACAGTCTCAGCCTTGCAGAAGAAAGAGGAAAACTTAAAAGCGGCATGTCAAATTCAGTACAAAATGAAATAGAGATATTCACCAAAAATACAAGTAAAATACACTTGTGCAGAAGAGACAAAAATAATTATATTAAACAGATATGCACAACTTATCATCAAAGATAATAGTGCGAAAGTATTGCGAAATACTAGTCTCCTACAAGCCAGACAATAATACAGAGAAAAGAAGTTATGGAAAACATAACACAAATACTGAAATCAGAAATTGTGGCGGCGATAAAAAAGCCAAAACTCATAAAAGTAGAAGGAAAAAATGAAATAACAACTAAAACACTCAAAGAAATGGGAGAGGTAGGGATTGAAGTAATATGCTTAGAATCTGCAATGAAATCTGGATTTAACAAATTCTAAATATTTGTCAAATTATAGAAAAATCCCGAGAGTTTAATATAGAAACCTATTTATGCTTTGCCGTCTATTCCAAAGCATTCTCTCTCCAATGGCGCTACAGCACAAATCAAGCCTTGAACTCCTTTAAGTTATGTCTCCAACCTTGTCGGTTAAGCGCCGATCTTCTCCAGGTTCTCACGTCTAGCGAATTTTGCGCGTTCGCTGCCACTTCATCATTTCACCTTTTCCGTGGCATTCCTTTTGGTCTTGCTTTCTGCATTTTACTATCTAGGGCTCTTTTTGGCAATCTTCCTGTCTCCATTCTCACTACATGACCAGCCCATCGAAGTCTTTGAAGTTTAACGAATTCTGAGATCGGTGTCTCTTTGAACAGTTCGTATAATTCATGGTTGTACCTGGATCTCCATACTTCGTTTTCGTTAATAGGTCCAAATATCTTCCTTGGGACTTTTTGTTCGAATACTTCCAGCTTTCGTTTTGAATCTTCTGTCATCACCTCTATCATCAATCCAAGGCATTCGGTAACATAAAATAAAACAAATGTGGCATAAAATGTGGCATATATTTAGGGAAATAGGTACGCCCGAACATCTGATGTATTTATTGCAAGAATTATATGTAAATCATTCCGCTAATGTAAGAGATAATAATGCGGTTTCAAATTGAAATCTAGAGTTGCACAGGGACGTATACGCCGGGATGCAAGGAATGCAGGGACGGCCATTTTGTTCAATATACACACATCAAAATAATCTAGGGGACACCTCTATTAATAGCATTAAATCAATGTTAGCTGCAAATACAAAAATACATTTATGCTTTTAACCTTTTTTATTGTTTTATCGGTTATTGTAGAAACTTGGACGGCAATCCTGATAAGAATGGCTATAAAAAATTTAACAAAACTTCAATATCAGTTTTTGTCTGTAAGATAGAAAGTAATGTTTCTTTACTGGTACTTGATTTTTGATGTATATGTGGATTTTTATTTAGTTTTGCAATTGCCAATAATGGAGAGACATCATTTAAATCGCGAAACGCAGTGGCGTGCTATCGGGATTCTTCAAGCTGGCAGAAGTCAAAGAGACGTTGCTGAGATCCTTCACATGAACAGAAGTGTCATAAATCGTTTGTGGTTAAGGTGTCAAGAAACTGGTGATGTTGCTGAACATCATACAGGCCGTACAAGTATGCATCACAATTACAAATGAGGCTGCAAGAGACCCATCAGATATTTGTAAGTGACTAAACCATTAGAAATAAACTGCATGAAGTAGGGTTAAATGCTCGAAGACCTGTGACAGTGCCTGTGTTATCCAGAGGAAATCGCGCTCATTGACTTCAGTGGGTACAAGAACACGCAAATTGGGTTAGACGTGAGTGGGCTTCTATTTTGTTCACAGATGAGTCCCGATTTGGATTTGCACCAGATACAAGACAAACAAGAATTTGGAGACGATCTGACAATGCTGAACGATTGGCCAATGTGCAGGAGGTTCATAGACAGCAAGGCGGCTGAATAATGGTATGGGGTGGCATCACTCTTAGTGGAAGAACTAATCTCGTTTGTCTGGAACGGTTTTTAAATGCAACAAACTAACGCGATATTATTTTCGAACCTATTGACGTACCTTTTGCACAACAAGCTGGTAATCAATTTCAATTAATGCAGGACAATGCGCGTCCGCATACTGTCAGAGTCGTGCGAACATTCATCGAAGATAATGAAATTGAGGTTTTACCATAGCCTGCACAATAGCCAGATGTAAACCCAGATGAGTATGTACGGGACATATTGGGCAGACGCATTTTACAACAAAATATTGCGTTCAATACAAGAGAGCAACTGTATGAGGGTCTTTCAATGGAGTGGAACAGAATACCGCAGCAAGACATTGACCATCTGATCATGAGTTTGCCTTACAGATTTAGGACAGTAATCAACAACCGTGAAGGTTATTCACTGTACTAACTTAACCTAAAGACTACTTTATTGGGAGATGAGTGGCAACAAATTAGATTTTTTTTTACCATATTTTTACTTATGGAGTTCTCTTTTAATTTTCTTAAGAGCTATTGCGATAATTCTATGAAAGAATGTTTAATTTATATTCGGGACACTTATTTATAACTTTTTTATTAAAAATATTTGAAATAAATTATTTGAGATCCTTCTGTAATATCGCATTTTGTTTTTGTCCCCTAGATTATTTTGATGTGTGTATAAAGTTTACTATTTTTATTGAAAATAAGCCACATTTTCACTTTAAAATAAGCCTATTTTGACGTTTCCAAAGTGGAAATCGATCTCATTAGTGTTTTGTATTTTATTTTGAGAACAAGTGAGTGCGATTTTTAGTGAGGATAAATGTGTTATCACCACATATCAATAAATGTCCTATTTATAACAAATAATACCCTACTATAATAATACAAATCCAATATTCCGGCCAATAAAAAATTAGTTAAACATAATTCAATTATCTCGAAAAGAGGTAGCATTTATCTGGGTATATTCGCAGACCAGAAATTAGAAATGGGTAATTTCGAAAATACCGAAGAACACCACGAACACATCAAAAGGGCGATTCATTTAGCAGCAGAAGAAGCACTGGGGAAATGTGACGAAAATCATAAAGGAATAAAACCATACTGATGGGATGAAGAAATAGAGAAGGAAATTAAAGATAAACGTCGGAAATACCAAACATTCTTAACAACAAAAACAGAAAACGATAAAACAATTTACAAAGAAGCACAAGCCAAAGTAAGAAAAAAGATCACTCAAAAAAAGAACGAATCATGGGAACAGAACTGCCAAAAGATCAACACCTACATAGGAGGTAGAAGAAGCACAGAGAGTTGGAGATTGATTAAAAGTATGAGAAATAATAAGAAAAAAGACGTTATATCACCAATAATAACAGAAAAATGGGAAGAATATTTCAAAAAATTACTAACAGAACAAAGACCAGAATTTGCTAACATGGAAGACAACACGATAGGTATACGTATAAATTCATCACCATTACAAATAAGTAAATCAGAGATGAAAGAAATAACCAAATCCCTGAAAAATGGAAAATCCCCTGGTCCTGGTGACATCCCTGCAGAATTAGTGAAAGCCGGTACAGACAAACTCCAGGAATAGTTAAGAAAACTCTTTCAAGACTGCTTGAATGGAGCCGAATTACCAAAAGAGTGGAAATTATCTATCATGTCAACTATCCACAAAAAGGGCAGCAAGGATCAGTGTGAAAATTACAGAGGAATTGCGGTAAACAGCACAATAAGTAGGATGTATGGGAAACTTATTAAGAACAAAATAGAAAATGACTATAGAGATTACGAAGCAGAGGAACAAGCTGGTTTTAGAGCTGGGCGATCCACAGTAGACCACCTGTACTCTATTACGCAAGTTATTGAAAAAAAACAGCCGTCAATAAAGAAGTTCACCTGATGTACGTAGACTTACAAAAAGCATATGACAGTGTACCCCTAAGTAAACTATGGTCAACCCTACAGCAAACCAACATTAAGCATGGTCTTATCAAAGCAGTCCAAAGTCTGTATAATGGAACGACTGCAAAAATTAAAACTGGATCAAGGATATCTGAAGGATTTAAGGTCACGAAAGGACTAAAGCAGGGTCGCTGTATTTCGCCTACCCTTTTCAAAATTTATCTGGAACAAGCACTCAAGCTGTGAAAAAGAAAATGTAATGGCATGGGAATTCCTCTCAATGACGAGACTACACTGTACACCTTATGTTTCGCTGATGACCAAATACTGATTGCTCAGGATCATGACGACTTGAGTTACATGACTCGGAAGCTAATAGAAGAATATAACAAATGGGGTCTCAAAGTCAACATTAGGAAAACTGAAGCCATGTGTATTGGAGGGACAAAACAGTCCATTATATTAGACGATGGGGTAGAAATTAGAAACTGTGATGAATACAAGTACCTGGGTATGAAGATAACTCAAGATGGAACACTCGATGCTGCTATAAAAGACAGAAACATACAGGGTAGAAAAGCCATATCCATGATGAACGGAATTCTGTGGGACCAAACAATATCTAAAGCGAACAAACAACTCATATACAACACCATACTTAAAAGTGTAATCACATATGGCAGCGAAGTTTGGCAAATGAAACAAAGAACAGAGAAACTGTTACTAGCAACAGAAATGGACTTCTGGAGAAGAGCAGCACGAAAATCAAGAAGAGATCGGATACCAAATGAGAGAATACGTGAAATGATGGGAGTCAAGCATACAATAGTTGATGACATAAAAACAAAACAGTTAATATGGTACGGCCATGTACAGAGAATGCCAGATGACAGGATTCCAAAACAGATTTTGACGTGGACACCACAAGGGGGAAGGAAAAGAGGAAGGCCGAGAAAAAGCTGGAGAGAGGGAATTGAAAAAGAACTAGAGGAAAGAGAAATCCCTCCAGACCTATGGCTGAATAGAGAAGAATGGCGGTTAGGAGTCGGAAGGCGTCGGAGAACGCTGTAAACCGATAGTAGTAGTATATTCGCATGTAGGAATACGGAAATGAGAAAGTGCACAAACTAGCAAAAAAAGTCAAAATGACTCACAATACACAACAAAATTTAGAAATTATCCATACACAAACCCTAAAAATCCAATTAAAGCTTACTGTATGAATATATGGCAAAACCACTGGAAAGATGCAGGAACGAATCTAAATGAAATATCTTTTCATTTGAAGACCATCTTGAATAATCCATTAAATAGAAAATACTAAGTACTAATTAACCGACCAAGAATTGGACATACTGCTCTAAACCATAAATT
Organism: Diabrotica undecimpunctata; assembly: GCF_040954645.1. Lineage (NCBI taxonomy): Eukaryota > Metazoa > Arthropoda > Insecta > Coleoptera > Chrysomelidae > Diabrotica > Diabrotica undecimpunctata. The sequence goes on from NC_092809.1 coordinate 142,136,607, forward strand.
CTTAATCAAACAAGAATCTTCGCCATCCTGCAGAAGCTGTTCTCTCTCTTTGACGGTGAAGCATATTCTAATTTATTGTCGGTATTACGAAGAAAAAAGAAGAAAATATGGAATCTCTAATGACAACGAAACCACCTTAACTACAAACACCAAACATGAACTAAATTATTTAAAAGAATTATGTTTATATAGATACGTCTATTTCTGTATATACGTTGGAGTACAATTTTAAGTAAAATTTTCAGAAAATGGCTCATCGGGCCAATTAATCTGAACTGTGAGCATCGGGATTGTGGTCGGAACCGATGTCCGTCCCGGGATATGTTTTAACTGCCCTGATTCCATTTCTATAACGCTTGTCAATTAATATATAATCAATCTGGTTTCTTATTATGTGGTTTTGATTATCTCCAGGTGCTTTTCACGTATATAATATTCTTTTTGGTAGTTTAAACCAGGTGTTTGCGATCATTAGATTTTCTTCTTGGCAAAATTGGACCAGTATTTCTTCTTTATTATTTCTTTGGCCCAAACCAAAGTTTCCGACTAAACAAGAGAATCGTTATTAAAATGAAAAAGACAGCAAAGATTTGATTTCACGTTCAAAGCGTCTATGTATCTGTTAATACGTATTTCGACTTAATAAGTCTCATCAGAACAGTTGAGATCTACGTTCGGATCTACTCTGTATGAGTACAAGAAACAAATTCGTTATGGATTTCTGCTTAGTTGATAGACATGTCGTGGAATGCAAATTTTAGATTCCCCATGTCTCTATTAACACCTTTATTAACGTCTGTTATACCTTGCATTTATAGAAGGTTCAGATTAAAGCAGAAATCTGAATTTGTTTCGAAACTATCTTACCGATTTTTCTATCCGATGTCGATATTGCGTCCATAACGAAGCCATTTTATTGTTGCTTCCTAAAAGACAGAGAAGATTATTCTTCACGATAAGAACGGCTATGAATAACTGTTCTGATGAGACTTATTAAGTCGAAATACGTATCAACAGATACATAGACGCTTTGAACGTGAAATCAAATCTTTGCTGTCTTTTTCATTTTATTCGGATCTACTCTGTATGAGTACAAGAAACAAATTCGTTATGGATTTCTGCTTAGTTGATAGACATGTCGTGGAATGCAAATTTTAGATTCCCCATGTCTCTATTAACATCTTTATCAACGTCTGTTATGCCTTGCATTTATAGAAGGTTCAGATTAAAGCAGAAATCTGAATTTGTTTCGAAACTATCTTACCGAAGAATCGTTATTGTCAAATTGTCCGAGAATCGTTAAGAATCGAATTCTAGTATCAATCTTTTATTATTCTATTGGTTGTACCTACTGGTGAAGACCACTATTTCGTGCCGCTACTCGTGACGCTCTCTCGTAGCGCTATTTCCGTGACGCTCGCCTCTGCGTTTTACTATAGAGGAAAGTAATAGAACGCCAGTATAGAAACTTCGCTTCAACATGTAGTTAAACTCCCCCCAAGTTTTCAATTTGCGCTCATACACCCCCCTTAATTTCTACGAATTTGTGCCGTCTCCGCTTTCTTCTATTTATAACATTATGAAATACTTTTTATTTTTGTAAATAAAAGAAATATTCTAAAATAATACGTTTCATCAAATTTAAATATTTTTACGAGTCCAAAGTGGGTCACGTTGATAAAGCTTTATTTGTTTTGGCATTTTATATATACATTCTTTATTTAAAAACTGATTATAAAATAGTCTTTAAAAAAAATAATTAATAACACTGACACTTTATTCGTTCATAAATAAAATGTTTTCATAAATTAAAAACTTATCTTTTTATAACACTACGTTGCGTTTATTTTTGTCACTTGTCGAGCCTGTTTGCAATAAATTACTCAAAAATTTTTGGAGCTTATACTTTTTTTTGTTTTACTACATTGTTTGAATAATAGTAAAAAACAAATAATCAAGATGTCGAGAAAGAAAAATATTGTAATCATGTATGAACAGACATTTTAGAGTTAAACAAGAAGATGCATACACTGATCTCAAGGATATTGAAGCAGGTGTTCCACAAGGGAGTGTATTGGGTCCAGTCCTATATCTAATATACACGTGTGATATACCTGAACTAGAAGACGACACCATAGCTACATTCGCAGATGACACTGCTGTCTTAGCGGTAAGTGACACCGTCGAAGAAGCTACAGAAAAACTACAAAATTCAATAAATAAAATCCATGAATGGACCAAACAATGGAAAATTAAACTGAATGAGAATAAATCAGTCCATATAAATTTTACCAATAAGAGAATTAATAATATTCCTATTAGAATAAATGATGTCCAAGTGCCTATTGCAACATCAGCAAAGTACTTGGGGATCACTCTTGATGCGAAACTTCGCTGAAAAGCTCACGTGAAGAAGAAAAGAGAAGAACTAGGCATCCGCTACAAGAAAATGTATTGGTTAATGGGAAGGTTAATGGCATCCTCTCTATCCAAAAATAATAAACTCCTAATCTATAAACAAATACTGAGACCAGTATGGACCTATGGCTGCCAACTCTGGGGCTGTGCCAAGCCTAGTAACATCAAAGTAATCCAGATATTCCAGAATAAAGTACTGAGGAACATCGTAGATGCGCCTTGGTACGTTAGGAACAACGACCTTCACCGGGACCTCAAGATGGAAAACGTCAATCAGATAATCAAGAAATTTGCAGGGAGCCATGAACAACGACTCCATCATCATGTAAACGTCGAGGCTATCCAGCTCCTCGACAATACGAACCTAGAAAGAAGGCTTAAAAGAACAAAGCCTTTTGAACTGGTATAATGAGTGAGTGAAAAGCAGAGTAAAGTGTTGTGCGAGTATGCATGCTAAATTTAATGCTAGTTATTAGAAATAATAGGAAAGATACTAGTGAGTAGACACCTAATTTTAAGATTTCATCAGTAATTTAAGTTAGAAACAAATTGATAATTGGTCTTACTGACCAGATTTTAATGTAAGTACACTTCTGTGTCTTTAGTAAAAAAAAAATGTATGATTTTCAGGTTTATAGGACGAGTCAAATTTTTTATTTAGCACTCGTTCCTTTTTGATGTTTTGTGAATTGCGCCACATTTGTATTGAAACCTAGCAGTTTTGTAATCACTGTCTCTATCTTTCTCCAAACCTAATTTTTTTATTTGAACTTACGACACCTTGTAAGCCCATGGTGAATTTTTTCCAAAATTGTTTGACGAGTTTTCAATTCCTTTAATGAATAAAATTTATATGTTGATTTATTAGGTACGGAAAGATTTGAACACCTAAATATCAAGAACTCTGAAATCGACAATATTTTAACACCATATTCCTCTTAAAATTCGTTTTATATCAATCTTACATGCCATAGGAGTCGCCATAGTCAATAAGAGATCAATTAAAACACGCTTCCTGATCTTTTATTGACACTGTGCACTTTGGTGTTTAAAATAACTGGCATTTGGCTGATCTATTTTCAATTTAAATCATGTAAACACTGTCGTAAATCATTACGATTGAATTAATGTGACTTAGTTGTTGCTATTTCAACAATTCAATTGCATATTAAGTTTTTTATATTCCGTGTATAAAGTAGCCATAATTTTAACAAAGGTCATATAAATACATGGTAATATTAGTTTGTTGTATTTTTTGTTTTAGATTGGAATAGTTAATGATTTGCTAATATGGTTCTGAAGCTTTTTTCTTGTGGCAATTATCTTTTTATTTTTATCTTTAATATGATGCAAGTTCGTTTTGATTGAAGCAAGATTCTATACTGGCGTTGTGTTTTCTTTATTTTTATTATAGTAAAATGCTGAGGCGAGCGTCACGGAAATAGCGTCAAGAGAAGGCGTCACGAAATGCCGGTTTTCACATCGATTCACTACTCTCGATAAATTCGTTTCTAACATCATAGATTTATTCTAAACAGGTTTAAATTAAAAACCGCATAAAAAATACCAAAAAAAAAATACAGGTATTAAATAAAAAGTAAAAAATTAAAAGAATATATGTCAATAAAAGATTCGATTCGTAACGATTGTCAAAATTTAAAGGTCATAAATAGCATCCAATTAATAAAAATATTAAATCATCTGTTTAAACTTTTATGACACTTCTTGTATTAATGATTTCATATACCTAAATACAATTATTATTTTTAAACATCTTATTTACTTTATATAATAATTAAATTTACTATCAAATGATAATTATTTAAATTTTATTAGCTTCGCGCTAATCTACTGTACCGCCTACTGTACCGTCTTTTTTTTTTAAATATATACCAAGAATTTTCGGAAACATAAACAAAGAAGATTACTGCACTCAATGCAAAGAATTGAGACACATGGAGGAAAAAGGTCTTTCAATATCTAACGTGGTAACCGAGACAGAATGGCCAAAAACTGATTAAACGCTTCGAGCGAAAAATCTAAAAATATATGGAAGAGTAAAGAGAGAGAATAAAAAGGAAGAGAGAACAGTGGATGAAAAATTACTAGAAGAAAACAGAGCAGACTCCACAATAGAAAACCAATGGAACACCATAAGCAGTATCATAAAAACTGCATGTATCAACACAACGAAAGAAGTCCTAGGAACAAAGACATAACGGAGAGAAGAAACATGGTTCGATGAAGAATGCAAAAAACCATACAGAAAAGAAATGAAGCACATAAGAATTACATACTCAGACGTACTAGAGAGAGAACAACAGAACTTGAGAACAAAAGACGAAGAGCAGATAAACTGTGCAGACAGAAAAAGAGAAAGTACGAAAACCAACGGATACTAAATATAGAGAGGGAGTTTAAGGAAAACGAAATACGTAGTGCATACCAATTTATCAAACATCTAAGACAGGGATACAAACCGAAGACTAGCCTCTGCAAAAATAAGAAGGGTGAAATCATTAGCGATATGGACGAAATTAAGAGAACCTGGATGACATATTTTAGGGAATTACTAAACAAAGAGACACAACCACCATTACAACAACAGAGGCAGTAGCAGGCACGACAGGAGGTACAACAACAAGAACTGGGGGAAGATGGAGAAGAAAATGAATTAACTAGACCCCCAACACTAGAGGAGGTCCAAACGGAAATCCACATACAAAAAAGCCATAAAACACCGGGAATAGATAAAATACCGGCAGAACTACTCAAGCAAGGAGGAAGGAATTTGACACAATAGATGTACCAGCTAATACGAGAGATACGAGAGAGTGGAGAAGACGATATAACTTCGAATGATCGAAGCTCATTCCAAGATGAGCTAGCTATAAAAACGCTCCTTGATAGACCCATTGGTCAGAGAAGAAGAGGAAGGCCCAGAATACGGTTCCTTGGTAACACAGATGAAGACATGAGAAATATGGGAATATGTGCTTAGCGGAAGAAAGGCGATGGATAGGATACGCTGGGTTGTAAAGCCAGAAAAAAGCCAGAATGATGATGATGAATCCTTTAACTTGTTATTTGTAGCACTATTAATAATACATCTCCCTGTATACAGCAATTATATCCGTGATGCACTTTACTTTTGTCGCTAGTAAAAATATTATTACGTACTTAACTTCCATTTTTATTGTTTATTATAATGCTAAAAATTATAACAAAATTAATAGTCATTTAATGAGTTAGCCTCTTAATTATGTGAAAAATAATAAACGACATAAAAGTTCCACTTAAGAGATAATAGGTATATTAAGTAAAAGAAGATTATTATGTATATTATAAGAATTAGCTTAAGTGGTCGAGGGTTCATGACCCCCCCCCCCATTATGGTATAAATTTATGCATAAAATTCTTCTTTAATTTTAATTTGGATAGTTAATTAACGTTCTTTCGTAATAGAGAACGTCAACTTATCACATACAAAAGTGGAGAACAATATTCTCAAATAGATTATTTCGTAAGAACCTTCTCAATAACCTAAGTTTTTTTTTCAAATTTGGAGCAGGTAGATTTTTGAGTACATAAACAGAGAAACAAAAAATTCTAAAAGCCGGTAGGTACTGTTAAATTTTTTGGAAAAAATGTTAATATTGAACAATTATAAGTATTTCTTAAACAAATCGGATGTGAGTCTTATTTTTACAGTGGATGGTCTGAATGAGCATATAATAATAATAATAATGTTTATTTAGGAAGCTTACATTATACTGTAAACGGAAAAACGGAACGGAAAAGTTATTCCGCATGCTACATAGAATGTTCGAAAGAGGACTAAATGGAGAAGAAATACCTGCGGAATGGACATAAGCATACATCACATCCATACATAAGAAAGGAAACAGGAAAAAATGTGAAAACTATAGAGGAATTAGTATAATATCGTCGGTAGGTAGACTTTACGGGAAAATTATTAAGGAAAAACTAGAAACTGAAATAATAGGAAAAATTGGAGAAGACCAAGCAGGGTTCACAGTAGGAAAATCATGCCTAGATCATACGTACACATTAGAACAACTGATAGAGAAGAAAATGGCAAAAGGTAGACCGGTCCATCTGGCCTTTGTTGATCTAAAGAAAGCATATGACTCAATACCTAGAGTCAAATTATGGGAAGCAATGAATGATCTCGGAATCCGACAAACACTAATAAAAGCAGTTAAAGCACTATACAAAGAAAACAAAGTAGCTATTAAATGTGGAAATAAAGCCTACAATCCATTTAAGACGACAAAAGGACTTCTACAAGGCTGTGCTACGTCCCCTACTCTGTTTAAAATACTCTTGGAAAAGACACTCAAACCATGGAGGAGAAAGTGCGAAGGAAAGGGCATACCAGTAAGAGACGAATACCTATACACCTTAAGTTTTGCCGACGATCAAGTAGTCATCGCACAAGATGAAGAAGATCTCAGCTTTATGCTCAGAAAACTAGAAGAAGAATATAAAAACAGCGGAATGGAAATAAACTTAAAGAAAACCGAATACCTAACAACAGAAAACAAGGATATGAGAAACCTAGAGATAGACGAGGGAAGACAAATAAATGGAACAGATAAATTCAAGTATTTAGGAACCATAATATCGAACCAGGGAACAACAGAAGAAGATATAAACAACAGACTGAGACAAACAAGAAACTGTATAAGACAACTAAACTCAGTGTTGTGGGATAAGAACATTACGATAAAGACAAAAAAGAGAATATATAATACCCTGACAAGAAGTATCCTGACATATGGGTCCGAAAACTGGACAATAAACAAGAGAAATAGAGGTAGAATAAGAACAGTGGAAATGGAGTTCCTGAGGACAAGCTGTAGACTTACAAAAAGAGACAGAATTGAAAACGCAGAGATTAAGCGGAGAATGGGAGTGCAATCAGACATAATCGACTATATAGAGAAGAAGATACTATCCTGGTACGGCCACGTCAGAAGAGCGGACAGAGGACGCTGGATAAACAAAATCACAGAATGGAGCCCGATTGGAAGAAGAAAGAGAGGAAGACCCCGAAGGTCATTCAGAGAGTTGAAATCGACAAGGCTATGGAGAAAAGAACCCTGCGAGATGGAGACTGGAATGACAGGGAAAATTGGAGAAAACGGTTGAGTGAAGGAAGACAGTGAAAACTGTGGAAATCCTTAGTAGTAGTAGTACATTATACTGTAGATTACAAGAAACAAAAAGCATACTAAATAAACATAAAAATATATATAATAATTTTAAATTTAATCTAGCATGTGACACATATGTAAGTGCACAAATGTGAGTAAATGTTAAAGATGCTATTATCAGATTTAATTTTGGCTTGATAACAAGAAAATTAATCCAACTGATTGGGGTAGACTACATTTAAAGGATCATTGTAACCCATTAGACTGCAACAAATATCGGCATTACAAGAACTCTTGCAAATCATATTTTGCAACTGTAAAAAAGAATGCAATGCATCAGGTCACTGCTTAAACGTTGGCTCTTTTTGCGACTCAACTTGTAGTGAATATTCTCAATTTTATTCTATTCTATTCCATAAAAATAACCTATAAATGCCTAAAGATCCTATTTATTACTTATATACCTAATCCTAGATTAAAAATTAATATAAAATCACTGAAAAGAATAAAACGTTGAATTTCATTAAATTGTTATTTAAAGAATACTATAATCCTTAATACTCATCTTACAATATGGAAGAACCATTAGAAATAGCTAGTTTAGCTGGGGCAAATGATGAAGAAATAGAGTTAGAGTTAGAAATACTTATATTATTGATATAACTTAAAACAGAGAAAACTGAGAATAATAATAAAACTAAAAACAATATGGATTAAATAAAACAAAACGTACAACAAATTTGATCAAATATCTATATAAATATAAGTTAGACGTCTTTTTTATTTCTACACTTAATTTGACAGCTTACGTCAAAATAAGGGATTTAAATAAAAGTTCTCTAGTAATTTAAGCACAGGCGGCGTTTGTTAAAGGGTAGTAATAATAAAGGATGCACAACTGCGCATGCATGTACGTCAAAATAAAGGTGCTTTTATTAAATGATGACATAAAATACGTTTTCAATAACTATTTATTTTTGTTAATCATAACTTCATTTGTATTTCATAGTATGGCGCCATCTATTAGTTATATTGCTATGTAAAATGTCACTGTTTTTAAGATCTTTCCGTACAATTTTTTGAAAATTATCTTTCACGCAAATCTTCTCTTGATAATAAAAAACATAACAAAAAAAATTATCTAATTTGTGCAGTGATGCCCGTACAAACATGGTTTGGGTTTGCGCGTTTGACGATATTTACTTTATGGGAGGTCTTCATGTTGAAGGAAACCGGATGCCGTCATCTTTTTATTGAGACTAGGAAAAATGAAATTGGAATTGCGAACAAAAATGGAATGTTCATAAATACTATTTTAGACTTTACGATTTGTTTGGCCTATATAAGATCGGGGGCAGTCTGCACAAGGATTTCATAAACTCCGTGATGTTCATTTGGAATGTTGCCTTTGATTGATTGGACAATAGATAAAAGTTTTTGTTGGGGGCCAATATTATCTTTGTTCCTCTTAATTTAAGAATTTTGTCGATTTTGTAAGCGACACCTTTGGGGTAAGGAAGAAAAGCTTTCGTATGATGAAGGTCTGAAAAGGAGAATTGATCTGGAGATAAGGGTATTAATGACTGAATTAATTTGTGAAAGTGGATGATGAGTTATCATGCAAGTAGCCATTGGTATGAGAGAGTTTTTGATAAAGCGAGTGATGAAAACCTTGGAGTTGGTTTTTTCTTTGTGATAATAAAGTGTTTGTGAATTTTGGGTAGGCGATATATTCGAGGTGTTCTGGAAAACTTTGCACGAGGAATTAGAGATTATTTTATGTCAACAGGAAGAGAGTTTTTTTGATGATGGCTTTTTTTTGTTTTCTCTAGATAGGTTGTTGAATTATTAGGAATGGTCTATAGTATGAAGTATTAATAAGATTTGTGAGTTTATTAATGTAAATGTAACTGTTTAAAATGACAGTGACATTTTCTTTATCGGCATGAAGAATGACAAGAATGACTAGATTTGGATTTGACTGAAGTTCTTTCAGAACTTTTTTCTCGGATTGGCTTTTATTCGGAGTAGGAGGCTTTGAGTTTTGAGTTTCTAAGAACTCTAGTGATATCTTGTTTAGTTATTTCAGCATCTTCGGAAGGTAAACTGGAGATGTTTCTTCAGTTTGACTGATGATTGTCTCAATTGGAATGTTATCGTGACGAAATATTGAGACTGAACAAATAGAATTTTATTTCCTGACCGATTGCTGATACTATAAATCAATATTTAAAACAATACGGTCGAAAAATAATTTGAAATATATATATATATATATATATATATATATATATATATATATATATACATATATGTAACAACCGATAAGTTGGCATAATTTAAGTAAATATATTTGATATCTCAAGTTTATATATTTATTATTTGGATTTTGTACTTACTAAAGACTTCATATTAAAAACATACTTTACACACTGTAGAAATTATCATTGCTTATTGAGCTAATCTATTCACAATAGTTAAGTATTTCAATTACATGTGCAATCAAAGGTTACGAAAATGATTCTCATACTTTTATTTAATTTCCTGGAATAGCTCGAGCACCGAGAACCGTAGTGTTTGCACAGTGATAAAACCTTGTAAGTATTAAAAAATTGTGAGATTATATAACTGCGCTTATGTACATTTTGATAAATTGTATTTAAAACATGTTTTTCTGACAAAAGCGTCTAATTCTCGTGTGTAGGGCGATAAGGAAATGCTTTTAACTTTCTTATATGTAAACGGTTACCATGGCGTGTTTGAGAATGTGGAGAAGGTGAAAAGAGGACAACTTGAAAGACACACCGTGATATATTTATAATGTATAATAAATATATGATGAGAGGATCCAAAATCTTAAAGAAACAAAAATGTACATAAGTCGTTGAGTATATGAAATAATCAAGACGAGAAAAATGCCAGGCACTATGGCTGTGCATAAATGGAGAAAGATATTCACTCGGGTAACTTTAAAATACTTATATGAAAGAATTTACGGAAGAGACACGCATAATTAAGAAAGAAATTTAAGAACACAGTAAATCAAAGGAAAATAAAGCTAAAGCTCGAACATTCAGTCAGACATCTTAATAGGAAGCTCAAGTACAGCAGGGAAACTAACGAAAATAACAAAGACAACCAATATTTCAAAAAGCGAATTAAAAATAAAGGAAATAAGCTCGACTTTTTTTCCACACCGTAATATATACAAAGCGGCACCAGGATTTTGGCTGGTAGAACAACCACCAAGTTCATATCAGTCATGTTTTGATAGACAAAAGGACCGTAACAACCGCATAAGATGTAAAAAGCCGAATAGAAACATGTTACACGAGTACCAAGATATCACATGGAACTATGAGACATAAATAACACAAACACTGAGAAATACAGACGGTCTATTCACCGAAGAATATTGGGAACAGCAAAAAGCAGCTTAAGGTAACATGGTTAATACTAGGATCAACTGAGGATAGTCAAATAGATCATAATTTGATTTCAAAAAAGTGGAAAGGAACAATTTAAGATGTCGTGTCGTATCGGAGTCCAAACGCAGATTCTGGCCACTTAATATTAATAGAAAATATGCAAATGAAAATAATTACACATAGAAATACATAAAAAGAAAAAAAGAGAATGTAGGGAAACTAGAATCGGATATTATTTAGAAAGATTATTCTAAAGAGTTGGAAGCAAATTTAAAAGTCTCAAACCCCAATAATATAGAAAAAAACGTGGAAAGAAATAAAAAGGTACATTTTAACAGCAGCCGAAAAAGTAATAGGATATAAAGAAATAAAAAGGAAAAAGGAATGGTATGACAAAGACTGCGAAACAGCAACAAAGAAAAAAATCTGGAACGAAAGAAATGGCTAAAAACAGGTAGGGAAGAAGATTTAGAAGAGAATGGGAGGAAAAAAAACTCAAAAAATGCTGTACAAATAGAAAAAAGATATGGATTGATGAACTTATAGAAAAGTTGGAAGTAAATAGCAAGAATAATGTAAAGATATATAAATAGATATAATATATATATATATATATATATATATATATATATATATATATATATATATATATATATATATATATATATATATAATCATAAAACAAGAAAAAACAATGGTTAAAATTCATGCTCAAATATGAGAGAAACATTACAAAGATTTATTTAAGGAAGGAAAAAGCACTCACGAATGCACAGAAGAAACATACCTTATAATAACAGTCAAATGTGAAGTGTTACGAGCATGATATCTACTTACACATCCTTTGCATAGATTTCAAGCAAACATTTGACAGCCTAATAAGAGTCGACCTAATAGAAGGCATGAAAGCCCTAGATATTCCAATGAAACTCATAAAGCTTACGAAAATGACAATGAAAGGATTGATAGCAGCAATAATAACAGATGACGACATCTTAAAAAATATAGAAATAGCAACTGGAGTACGACAGGGCGACTCTCTATCAACGTCACTATTTAATGTCACTATAGAAGGAACAATAAGAGCTACCGAAATAGGAGGTACAATTATAACATCAACGTCGCAGCAGAAGCCTAAACAGCTTAAAGGAAGAATTTGCGAGGTTGTGCAAGGAAGCATCCAAGGAAGGTTTGGCAATAAATCAAAATAAAACAAAATACTTCATATGCTCAAGAAACAATAAAGTTAATGTGACAAGGTTAGATATGGCCGAATATAAGTTGAAAGAATTTTAACAGGAAACAGAACTTACTGGAGATACAACAACTCCTCAAAGATAAAAAGCTTGCTCAGAATACTAAACTGAAAAACTACAGAGCAGAAATTGGAGAACTAATCAAATGTGGTGCTGAAGTAATGTGCCTGATCCAGAAAGATAAAAAAAGATTGAGGATCCTGGAGAGAAAAATCATTCGGAGAATAGCAGGTCCACTAAACTTGGTAATAATGAATTTAGAAAACTGATGAAATACGAAGTAAAAGAACTTTTGAAAGGAGAAGACATCGTCAGATTTATCAAGGTACAGAGACTCAGAAGGATAGGACATCTAAAAAGGAGAAATCCAGAAGCAGTTATCAAGAAGGTCACCAACTGGAGACCAGTATTAGACAGACCAAGGGGAACACCGAAAACAAGATGGGAGAACCAGATAATTGCGGACCTTAAGAAGATGGGAGTTAGAAAATAGAAAACCGCAGGGAAAAACAGAAAAATATTAACGCAAACTGATTCCCCGTGACAAATAAATCGGAAGAGCCCAAAGAGGGTGGCAATAACTTTGCTAGGAGTGTAGATGCTATGATGAAAGTGCTGAAGAGAAGAGTGACGTGGAACCGGCAATGTTGGGGGCATTGTTTGAAGGAGGCCAAAGCTCGATTTGAGCTGTAGCGCCATTGACGTCGACAGGACAGTGGTCTTCGTCTTTTTAAAACAAGATAGTTTTATTATTATATTGTTTTTTGTCTTTTTTGTCCTATAAATTATTCCGCGTATATACTTAAACCAGTTAATTTTGTGATTAATGTCATTAACCCTAGCTAATTAAAATAACTTATTTGTTTGACTAGATGATCGTCAAGTATTATTTCTGTTCTTACACGTTCGATCGATAAAATCGTTCGATTTCCGAAGTAGAAATTAAAACGTCAAAATAAATGTATCTTCCACAGAAATTGTTAATTAACATTAGAGATAATAAATAATATTAAAATGCCAAAAGAAAATAGCTTCCTAACAATATTTGCATTTTATGTTGTATTGTAGTCGAATTTTCTAACGGTCGTAATGTTATTTTTACAAATGTTTGTACAAAACTCAGAAAAGAAGTTATCGATATTTATAATTTTTCTACTTTGCACAATCCTATATAAAGAACGTTGTAATATATTATAAAAATTGAGCTATCGCGCATTTCCCAATCGAGTATATATAATACAAATAATAATATAAATTTTTTGAAGACAATTCATGCTCTACAAAACATAAAACGATCTATCCAAATTTCAAATAAGTTCATCATTACCCCCTAACCCAGATAAAATATCGACAAAATGCACACATGATGACCTAAGCAAATATGTAACCTTACGGCAAAGCGATCAATTATAGAGCTAAGCATTGTTTAAACACTCGATTAGGAAACGCCGGCGGGTTATTCATAATCTGATTTCTCCAAAAAAGCCTTCCCACAAAATCAATAGGAGGGTTACTCCAGGACAACGTCTGAGTTTTTGCAACAGTTACAGGTACCAGAAATTGGGAGTCAGCAAGAAATGCTGCGACTACGGAAGTGTCATGTGTTGAGAAAAATTATTGCAGATAATAAAAATCGTGCGAAAAATTACGTATTGGTAAATAAACATTTTTCTAGAACAGTTTTCTTATTTGTTATACTGTTTTGTTATGGCTAGATAATAGTACTAATATTCATTCGAAACATTCAGATTAAATTTAAGAATCCCGTAAGAAAACTTCGCCAAAATGAGGAAGAGTTTGGTCAATTTTCAATACTGGATAATAAAGGACTTACCGGTAATTTCCAATGTTCTCCATCTAGTTTTCCTGGCCTTCTTTCCCATTTTCTCAAAGCACTCCTTTTCCAAAAAATCTCCCACCTATCATCAGATACGACTGTCCGCTTTTCTTAATTTTCCGTCTTAAAAAACCCGCACCTTCATTTTGACACAAAGTAAACCGAAAAGACTTGAATTCTTTCAAATAAAAATAAAAACAGAAAAAAATTTAGAGCGTCCAATTCAAAGAAATTCCCAAAAAATATCCACCAGTTCCAAAATTTTCAAATTTGCCGGCAGGTCCCGCGTGTACTTTAATTTTTTATCACAAGAAACTCACATATCGCTCGGAAGTTACAGCATGAGTCTTACAACGGTAGTTACATAATCCAAAACCCCGCGCTATGTAACATTATTGACTAAAATGAGAAGCGTATTCCACTAGCGTAGCGATCGGAGACCAAATAATATATTTGTAGCGATCGGGAGTCTTCGGGGCTGCTCGCAGATACAATCTTTCATTGATCCTGTTCAAGGTTTGATCCGGTATAGAGGTAAAACGGCGAGAACTCCCTGGAACTAGTTTTTCCGCGCTATATCAGGAAATGCATATAACGGCCAATACACCGTTATTATTTATTTATTTGTTCTACCGTTTTTAAACGTCTAAAATATTTAAAATCTTAAACTGTTCAATACAATGCCAAGATATTTGATCAAATGTTTTACTCGTCGATATTTATGTTGTTTATATTATAACTGACATTGCTCTAAAATGACATTTATGTACAAATATATGACAATGCACGGTAATGTTCTTCTTTTTCTTCTAAAACTTACATATCATCTTGCTCGTCTCTTGGAAGCCGATATAACTCAGTTATATAGTCATTCCATGTTTCAAGAATTTTTCCTTCATCGATGATAACTTTTTCTGCATTATCTACTAGAATATTAGTGATTTTCTTATTATACAGGCCAGCAACTTCACAAAATTTCTTTTGCATATTGTTGTGCGTTGTGCTTTTTTCCCAATTCTTTCATTTCTGAGCATCTATCCGCCATTCACGTTTCTTTAGCCGCTGGTACTTTTCGTTTTATTTTTCATAATTGTTTTCTATATGCTTCTGCTTTGTACATGTATTGTGTTCTTTGTTTCATAAGATCTAGTATTTCCTCCGTCGTCTATTGTTGTTTCTTAAATCTATTTGTTACATTATGTTCTATTATCTTGGTCATATGTCCACGAAAAAACTTTCATATTTTAACAAGGTCTTCAGTTGTTCTCAATTCTCTTATGTAATTATTTACATACATTGTATTTTTCTTTTGTAATAAAATAGCAAAATCATTTTGCTGATGTTTTTTCTTTGCCTGACTTTTGCGTCGTCGACTAAAGGGTTGTGGTCAGGCCCAATATCTGCTTCAGAGTATATTGTAACTACTCACGGAGTTTCTGAATCTGTTGTTTATAAGAATTTAGTCTGAATCTGACTCTTATTTAAATATATTAGATTATCTCCATTAGCTCTTCAAGAATACGTAATGCGTTGATGTAACTTATACCATGTGTTTGTTATTGCGTTATTGTGTTCTTCAACAGCGCAATGACAACAGCAAAAATCAAACAGCCTGTCCCCTTATTCATTGCTTTCCCCTAGGTCATATTCCCATACCAGATCTCATCTATGCCCTTTACGAATTTTGATATTAAAATCACTCATTCTGTATTGATTTCATTGGATTTTAAGGTCTTCAATGTTCTTATTGATGTGCCTATCCGTGACGAATGTTGGCGATCATCATAGCAATATTTATCTTATCTGAAGCAACGCAAAAAAGCTGCACATATATTGTGTTGAACCAGGTTCTAAGATTCTTTAACCAGGATGTTTTTCTTTTTCCTGGACCTCGGTTTCCAAATATATGATGGTGGTTAGTACTTCTCGGTTCTTCTTCATTCTTCTGAGAACCTCCTTATTTGTGACTCGGTCAGTCCACCGGATCTTAAATATTCTCCTATATAGTCACATCTCAAATATTACCAGTCTTCTGCACATATCTACGTTCAAGCTCCAAGATTCAACACCATAAAAAGAACAGATAAGACATAGTATCGTAGCATTCTTACTTTTATACCAAGAGAAAGGTTGAGGCTCTTGAAGAAGGCCCCATTCGGTTGAAGATGGATCTAGCTATTAATATGCGCGCCCTCATCTTCTGGTTGTTGGTCAATTCTTCATTTATTATGGTGCCGAAATAGTTAGTGAGTCATTCTTTCCACCGAGGGTTTCTATTGTGGGGTTTGGTTGAGGTAGAGTGACCTTCTGTTATCTTTTTCTTGTTAATTATCATGAGCTTGGTCTTCTTATCTCCTTCAAAAGGACTTGTAGGTCTTCTAGGTTATCCGCAAATACTATGGTGTCATCTGCATATCTGTTGTTTAGCTGATACCCGTTTAGAAAATGCCTTTTTTAGTTTAGTGCAAAGCTTCGATAAATATTCTTTCAGAGTAAAGATTGAAGATGAAAAGAGACAAAATACAGCCTTGCCTTGCTCCACGGATGATTTTTATATATTCGGTGTGTTCACCTTAAACTGTGAGATTTGCTGTTTGATTCCAATAAAGGTTTGTAATTATTTTTAAATCTTGGTTGTTAATTCCTGCTTCTTTTACACGATTAAAAGCTTTCTCGTAATTAACTAGACAAGCGTATACGTCCTAGTTGACGTATCTGCATCTCTGTATGATTTGTAAGACTTATATTGAGAACAAAGCCTCTCTCGTACCAACAGCATTTATGAACCCAAAGTGGTTGAGAGAAATTTGACTTTCACACAGCTTGTAAATTCTCTTATGAAATACCTTTAGGAACAATTTTAGGAGATGACTCATGGGGCTAACGATATTCTTTGCATGTTTTGACCCCTAAGTCTAGCCTTAAAATCGTAAAATGATTAAAATATTTTGAATTAAATCGCAGATAGACAACACCTGCTAACAATATGTAGGTTCTCGTAATTCAGGGAGACTAAGTTGGACCATTAAGATCCGTCCATGAATTTAGAAAGTAGTAATCAGTACCTGCCAAAATGATATAATTATAATAGTAATGGTAAGACCGTAGCCCCAGAATAATATTTAGGGATAGATTATCGTCTTTACAGGTATTAGATAATCCATACAAATTATACATATTGTATCATACGTTTATGAGTAATAATGTAAAATGATAGAAAATGGATAATTGAAAACTCTGAATAATAGCCTAGCTCTAAAAGGAATAACGCCGCTTATAATAACTTAACAGGTATTTGCCTTTTGTAGTAAATAAGTTTCATTTTGAGAATTTTATAAATCATCACAAAATAAATTGCTTGTTAGTCCAATTTGGATCTCCAAATCGATTAAGAATTACATGTTTTATTTTGCATATTCGGACTAATTAGTTTTAAATTTGTTTGTTATGTTTGATGTTAATAGTCAGTTTCTTGACCAAATATAGACAATAATAACTATTTATGTATTTTAAGAATTTCTTAAATAATAAAGGAAGGTAGTTTGGTCTAAAATGTGTAAATTTATTGGATTAAGATGAAATTAAAAGGCGAGTTTTTACCATTTTGTAGCAGTTAAACATATTAGCAAATAATAGGATCCACTGAGCGAAAGTACTTATTTAATTGTCCTAGATATAAATGATTAAGTTACTTACCTGATAAATATGTGAAGAAACCATATTTTCGGTGTGTATTATATAGATGTTCATGTGAGTTGATAGGTATTATGTTTTTTGTTTGTAGTATTTTTAGGGTGTTGTATTATTATTGTAAATTAGCGTGGTTGTTTGTTACTTTGCTCCCTCTCGTGCATTAGATATCGGGTGAGATTAATAATCTCGTAGGTCATTCCATACCATGCCACTGAGATTCAATATAGTTAATGTATAGCAAGATGTATCAGAGAGGGACAGCAACCATTCCTAATAGTGTCACATGTTTAGAGGCTATTACACCGTTGATTTGAATACTTTGATTTTTGTTGATTGATATGCTGCATATGTTCCATACTTTCTTTAAACATCCGCCTTTCTCACATTTAATCCCAAGTAGGTAAGTGTGTGTATGTGTGTGTGTGTGTGTGTGTGTGTGTGTGTGTGTGTGTGTGTGTGTGTGTGTGTGAGTGTGTGTGTGTGTGTGTGTGTGTGTGTGTCGATTTTTTCCGCATGTCTTCTCTGCTCATTTGGGTGACAAATAGCACCTGCGAACTCCAAGTTCTCCAACTAGTCGTGTACATTCCATCTAATATATCTACAGATTAGACACTTCCTAAACTCTACGCTGAAACCCGATGCTGAAACTCGAATTATTATTTAGAAGAAGTTCTATATGTTGAAATAAAATAACTGATTCATTTTCTCCCATCTCTACACCGGGTCAAAAAGCAAAGAATACACCAGAGCGCTATACGATAATTTATTCCTGATGTCATTATCTTCTGATTGATGTTAAGAATTCACCCAGTTTTTTAAATTTATCATTAGTTTTTTTATAAACTCTAGGTAAAATTTTTATTGGACCCACAAAACTGTTTATCCTTAATTTTAAAAATAGCCATTGAACTTTACAAAATATTGCACCACAAATCAGTTATTTTTGTCATGTTTCTAGAATGTGTTGGAACGAGGAAGATTTTTATTGTTTATCGCTATCAATATTTTCGTCGGTGCAGAAGAAAGTCTAAAGTTGAAAATGTTAGAATTTGTACATGTTTGTCTAATGGACTAGTCTGAAGTCTAAAGTTCTAGGACCAACAAATGGAAGAAACAAATCATTTCAAGACAGGAGAAAGGGAAGTTCCTCTATAAAAACTCTAAGCGGAGACATATAACCTAAAATTATTAGAGCATAGGTTATTTATGCAATTAGATCGACGAAATACAACAAATATTTCTATTATGAGAATACCGGAAATTAGGAAATTACAGGAGACATTCAAACAAAGAAAAATCGGGAGAGTGAAATTTTAAAAATGTACACCACTCCAGTCCTGTCATACTTTTCAGCATTGGAAAACCGCTTTCAATAATGAACAATAAACCGTTAATGAACAATAAATTCATTTATACTTATACTTATACTGGTTGGCTTTTTTGACTACTACTTAATATTGTAGATTAATAGGTATATAGATCTTGCGACCCTTCGTTCAAGTTTAAGAAAAATAGGGTATTAAAAACGTAATTATTATCCAAAAGAGAAGTAAAAGTTTGTTTTAAAACTACAGATAATTCAATAAGAAGATCAATTGGGAGGGATTCCAAGATAAACTAACAAACAGAATTCAATTAAACATACCATCGAGAACGATAGACCAACTTAACAAGGAATTAGAGATATTTGTTCAGGAAAACCAATAAGCAGCGTGAAAACATACACCCACAATAAAGAGAATGGCGGTAGAAATTATTCCGTAGAAATCAGAGAAATGGTTGCATAGAAAAGAAGGTTGCGGAAAAGCTGGCAAACTACAAGACCACCTGAAGATACAACATATGAGCGAAAGATAATAAACAAAAAGTTAAAACTTTGGCTATCCATTTAGAAAAAACGTTTGAACTAGAAGAAAATAAAGGTCCTAGATGAAGCTCCTAAGTGATGATCCTATTAGAACAACGGACAACAGATGGACGAGAGATAATAAACAAGAAGTTAAGATAGGTAAAAGAAATAAAATAAGACTTATTCCCAATCGATTTAACTTTACTCCCCAAATGACCGGTCTCGCTTTCTACACTTTGCAAAACATCTTCAGGTCAAACGGTACAAAGTAAATTAAATGCTGAAATTATAAAAAGCCCATATTAGGGTGCTGTCTTATAAAGATAAAGATCAAAAAAGGTTATAGTAATTATGCCAATATTACATGCCTGTGTTTATTAATATGCATAAAATTGATTTAGCAGACAAGTGAAAACCCACAAATTGGTAAGAGATAAACTATTGAATTGTAATAAATTAGTAACAAACAAAATACTACTTACATTTCGGTACAAAAATTTTTAGTTATTGGTTCGTGATACATAGTTCAAACTATCCTGGATTGTTGGTGATGGGTGATCATCTGTTTTATTATTTTATATTATCTTCAGTAATGCTTTGACATTTTCAATTTTATGGTTTTCCCATTGATTATGTTTGAAAATTATGGGTGAAACCTTAGGTTTGACTGAATCAGTAGTATTATACTCTAGTTTGCACACTGTTTTCAACTTTGATTTTTGAATTCTATATAAGTATTTCAATTTCAGATTTAAATTTCTTCTGTTGTATAGTATTGGTAGTAGCTTGGTAGACCTTTTTAATGTATCTAACATATTGTTTAGTCTAGTTCTTACATTAACACTCTGTGCTATGTCCACTTCATTTGCCGCCAAATTAACACCTAAATTATCACTGACAGGTGATGGGATAGAAGGTGCAGAGAGATAGAATCTTATATTGGAGGACGACAATGCACTGAGGCGTGGAAGTTTATAAACTCTGCCGACTAACGAGAAAGTGATTCTAAATCCCATAAATCCCGAGGATTGGACACATTATTACAAACATCTATTAAATGAGAACAGAGACGAATTTAAAGAAGATATGAATTCATCAAGAATCGAAATTCTGGGAGAGCATATTACCATAGATATCAACATAGTTCAAAAAGCTATAGCAGGGATGAAGAATGAAAAAGCAAGTAAACCAGAGGGAGTAACTACGGAATTAACAAAGAATGGCTCAGAGAAATTACACAGAATGATCACGGTGATATTTAACGAATATATTAATAGACATCCAACACCAGATGAATGGAAAACAGCATATATGACCCCAATATATAAAAAAGGTGACAGGAGAAATTGTAAAAACTATAGAGGGATATCGGTCACAAGCTCAATGAGTCGACTATACGGTCGAATACTACGGAACCTGATAGAGGAAGATTATCAATCGTCTGAAGACGAAGAACAAGGAGGATTTAGAGCAGGTCGTTCATGTACAGATAACATCTTCTGTCTTAAACAAATTATAGAAAAGAAAATTGTGACAAATAGAGAGTTACATATGACTTTTGTAGATCTTGAGAAGGCATATGACACAGTCCCGCTAAATAAACTATGGGAAGTCCTGGACACATCAAACATACATCAAACATTGGTTAGTACTCTCAAAGATCTATATTATGGTTCAAACTCCCAAATGAAATTCGGAAACCTCTGAGCTGAAAAATTTGCAGTTACTAAGGGTCTCAGACAAGGATGTTGTATCTCTCTGACTCTATTTAAGATTTATATCTCTGCAGCTCTGAAACAATGGAAAAGGAAAGTCAAAGGAATGGGTATACAATTGAACGATCAGGATTACATATATACTTTACAGTTTGCAGATGATCAGGTGGTGATCTCAAATGACAAAGATGACATGGAATACATGCTTAGAAAACTAATTGAAGAATACCAGAAATGGGGATTAAATATCAATTTAAAAAAGACAAAATACCTCTCAATTGGAGCTGAAGCAGAACAACTCGATATCGATGACAATCAAAAAATAAATCCATGCAACGAATATACATACCTGGGCGTCATCTTCGACCGTAGTGGAAAAGACGAACGAGAAATAGAACATCGAATTGTACAAGCACGAAGAGCTATAGCATGTTTGAACGGAGTTCTATGGAGTAAAGAAATAAAGAAAAGAAAATGGAACATCTATGAGACAATGGTTAAAACTAGCCTACTTTATGGAGCTGAGACATGGAGAATAACCGAAAAATATAAGAAAAAGGTCGAAGCCACGGAAATGGATGCCATCAGAAGATCGATGAGAATATCAAGAGCAGACAGAATACGGAATGAAGTGATAAAACAACAAATGGGTATAGAGGGCACTATAGTTGAGGATATTGAGAGAAAACAGCTCATATGGTATGGGCATGTGAGCCGAATGGGGGACGAAAGATTGCCTAAAAAAACGATGATGTGGCAACCCCCAGAGAAGAGGAAACGAGGAAGACCACCACAGAGCTGGAACCTGGGAGTTAGGAAAGCGATTAGCGCTCAAAATCTGGACGAAGACCTAACTCAAGACAGAATACAGTGGCGTTTGGGAGTCGGACAACGTCGTAAGACGTTATAAAAACCGAATATATATATATATATATATATATATATATATATATATATATATCTTTTAAAGGTAAGATCATTTACTTAATTGTTTTTTCATATTAGATGTATCGCTAATAACACTCTTTTAGATGAACTGATGATGCTTATTGAACAATAGGCGAAACGTCTTCAATAAATAGATAAAGTAGCACAACTCTTGTCTTTTTTATCTCCAAATTGACCGAAAACATCCCATTCACTTACGAGTGCACATTTATATATATATATATATATATATATATATATATATATATATATATATATATATATATATATATATATATATATATATATATATAGGTTTGAATGTGAGATTTGGATTATGCAATCTACATAAAGTTAATAATATAATTTCATATTTCATCAGTTGACTTTTTCTATATTAGTAGTCAGTTAGACTTCTGGTCAATGTTCAGTTTATCATAGATGTTTGAAATATGCAGATCACCATGATTGTGTCTGCTCATTCAAGTTGTCATATGTCAGATGTCACTTTGTCATTCTCTCTCCTGCTGTCGTTCACAATGTAGCTTTTAAATAATTTTAAACTGTTTTTCCTTTCTCTAGTGTTAGTTTTGTGTAAATATATTATTTACATAACATTCATTGACGTGTTGGATAGCCTATATTTTTGAGAAAATTAGTCTAAAGTGTTATATAAATTTTTATCAACCATCAATTTCGAGTTTTTTCGAAGTTAATTAATCTTCCTTCACTTGAAAAAACGTAACGTTTCTTGGCTTATTTCAGATGCTCCTAAAGATGCTCTGAGAGCGAAAGTACTTGGGCAAGATTTAATAAAAAACTATGCTCGATATCTGCCTTTTACTTAAGTAAAGTTCAAGGCAATATAGATGTCCAAAAATTTAAAAACACGGTTCTGAAGTGCATAGTGTATGGTAAGGAATGATGATATTCACAGAGACCTAAAGATGCCTGCAGTCAAAGAAGAAGTCAAGAGGTTCGCAGATAAACAAGAAGATGACTCCACCTCAACGTCAACGAGGAAGTGCTGTAGCCTCTTGAAAATTCTTCAACCAACAGAAGGCTTAAGAGAAGGAAGAAGTTTGATCCAGTGCAATAGTGGAAAGTAGAAAATTAAATGCAGAAACTCGCGACGCCAATTTGTTCGTTAAGTTCTTGTTTCAGAAATATGAATAGTATGATGTCTCTATCACGTTGTTGTATCCTCATCACTGTCTTCTCTTAAACAGATGATAATATTTTGTATAAGTTCATATAGGTTCATATGATTTGTACACTCAAATAACTTTTGAAGGCAGATTTTTTAAGTGTTAGTTTATTATCGTATAAGTTTCTACAATAAAATAAAAAAATAGCGATAACAGACAGAAAAAATTATACAAATTCCAGGTAGTTTGTTAAGCATATCCTGGCAGCTTGGGTTACTGTGATAATTCCACAACAATAGAATATTTAAAAGGGTTTGTTTAATTTAACTGCTATTATCGGAATCACTTTTATAATGAGATACTAAAAAAATGACGAAGTACATTATACAGTATAAAAAAGTACCACTAATATGTACCAAAAAAGTGAGGGACACCCAATATCTATTTGTTTATTTAGAACTAAATTTGTATTTCGAGTCAATCTAATTTTTACTTTTTGAATTGGTAAAAAATGTTTTTCATCTGGTGTACCTAAATGTCAATAACGCTGAAAAATATTATACATGATTATGTTCTGCAAATAATATTCTAATACTGCAATATGTATTCACAAGATGAAAAACTGTTCAGGAGAAAATAAACATTCTCATTTGAAAAGTATTTATAGACATCAAAATTGCATTATTATACGTTTCCGTTGAATGATTTGTTATACATTTCGAAGAAATAGTTTAATATTGTTTCTTAAAAGTAGCTGTTTAAACCGTCTGTGTTTTTTAGGAATTACAAAAATTTAAATTAAATTCTAACAAAAGAACTTGGTTAATATAAACTCCTCATTTATTCTAAAAACGAAATTTAAAGATATATTACGTTAAAATCACGAGGAATCAGCAAGCCAGGAATAAATAAGCTAGAATAACGAATAGAGTAAACATGGCTGTTTGGTATGGTGGGCAAGTACAGTAGTTGGAGCAACTCCAGTCCATGGAAGCCAAAGCATTTAATATCACTCATACAAGAAGAAATATTCAAAATGTAATTGCTATAAGAAGAAAAAGTAAGACATCTTTACCAAATACGCTTAAATTGTTATCTAAAATAACTATCTACGGAACTATGATTTTTTTTAGATGTAAATTATTGAATGAATTTGAAATTCAAATTGAACGATGAAGAGAAAATTAGCAGCAGGAAAGGCTTATGACAATGAAGTGATTCAACAAATGCTGTAATTTAAAAGAAAATGCATTTAATGCATGCATTTTGATAAAAATGATATTTTCAATTCAAAATAAGAATAATAGGGGAAAAGGGGAAATAGTGGCCGCCTAAGCATTTTGGTTTATTTATACTGCTACATAGCTTTAAAAATTATACTGTTACTGTACGTAAATAAAACTTCAAACCTTAGTACTTCAAACTCTATTTTCGAAAAATTTTTAAACAGAACAAAAAAAAAATTAAAACGGTTTTTTAGACTTCTACTGGTGGCCATTTACCCGCTGTCGAGGGGTAAAAGTGGCCACTGCTACTGTTCCCCCCATTTAAAAAATAATTAAATTCAGAAATCGCAAATGTAAATTTTGCCTTCGAATCTGGTACAGTCTTTGTGTGCCCATTGGCCGCAAATGCTGCATTGGATCCAGAGTTCTCTGTTTTACCGAATTCGTCACAAATTGTGCAAATATCTTCGTTAACGTCCCTATCACGGTCATCGTCATCATCCTCATCTTTAGATGATATATCTTCTGTGATCTTTTGTGTTCTTATACAATTTCTTTTTGGAACTATTCGCGGACGACTGGACTCTTCGATGCCTATTTTTCGTTTGGTTCCTTTACTGGCTTTATTTCTCATTTACTTTTCCTTCTTTCGCTATTTTCTTCTAGAAGTAACTTCATTGGTGATGTCATTTCAAGACTGAACAATATCTGCCATCAAAATTAATAAATAAATCATAAGTGATAGATTAAACCTCACGATGGAAATAGATTTTTCTAGTTTTCCTTGGTGTTTATTTGAAAGAACGAATTAAGCGTCTAGATTTTTTAATTTTTCTTTACAAGACTCTACAAGTTTTAGTCTATAAGCAAAACTTTTCTATGCGTTTTAATACGCAAATATTGAATATCTTTGACACCAGTTTACTTTCAGTTCAATTTCAGAGTAAAAATAAAACATTTTTGAATGCTCCGACATACAAAAAGATATGGTTTTATTATACTTATAGAGAAAGAACGTCTTTTATATCTAAAATAAATGTTAACATATAAAATATGCAACGAAACAACTAAGTGTATAGATATCAATATTCCGGGAAATATTACAACCATATTTGTACCTGTTTGTTTGATTATCACATTAACAAATAAGAGATATCCGATTCTCATGACAGTCGCGTAAAATTACGTTAATAAAAAATGACGCAATAGTAGCACAATGTGTTTTCTTTTATTACTTATTTCAAAGGTAAAGTACTAATCGAGTTAGAGATAGCGGTGGTATGGCTCTCTCCATAAATCAAAGTTTGAAATTTAGTACATTATATAAACAACTCAAAAATTATTTATGATGGCACTACCGTTTCTCTGTTTAAGTCGAGACTGCTAGAAAAAACATCTGAAATACACCATGGTAACAAATGATTTCGATGAAACGGTAAAATAAATTTGATTAACGTAGTTCAAGCACTTTAGCACTCTCAAAAAAAGTTTAAAGAACAGAGCCTGCGATGGTTTGGTCACGTTAGATGTAGAAATTTTGGACGAAGTATACTTAGAGCTGTTAAAAGTTCGATGAAAAGAGAGGTAGGCCTAGAGGAAAACCGAGGAAAATATGGAAGAACTGTGTGGCAGAGAACTTTAAAGCGAAAAGTTTCAAGCAAGAAGACACGAATAATAGAAATAAGTTCGAAGAAGAGTAAGGAACAGCGATCATCGAAAAAGGAAAAACTAAGGAAGAAGAAGAGAAGGAACTCCAAAATATTGCAAATATTGTTCATTTCTTTGACTCAATTTGAATTTGATCGTAAACACAGCCATTAAAACAATATTTTAAATTATTACAAAAATTTTAGCGAATAATTTATATATATTTTTAATTTAATAACATTTTTATATCTCTTTGTTAATAAAATACTATATTTTTTGCTGTGAGTATATTTTATAGTTACCTAACTTAAGATAGATGTTTAAGAATGAAACATTCAGAAACTTTTGAAGTATAAACGTTATCTTGTGTTTTATCTTTTTATTTTTATTTATATGTTTTGTCTGTTTAAATTAAACACTCAGAAACATTTGATTTATAAACTTTATCTTCTTTCCTTTTTTCTTTTATTTTAACGTATTCCTTTATTAGTTTTGTGTGTTAAACATAAATATTCGGATATTCAAATATACATATAATATATATTATATTCGAATATTCAATCAACGTTCAAACCTAGTATTTTCTAAATAATGGCGAGAGCGCTATTTGTGAAATTATGGCAACTTTAATAACGCTTAAATGTATATAAAATTGCCTGGTAACTAGGTGCTCCGTTATTGGTTGAATTTTGACATCAATCTGATTCGGTGCAGGTCGCGTAGAGGCGGAGGCGCTCGCATTTTAAACTTAAATGGGCTAATGTCACTTGGGGTTTGGGGTAACCTTTGACTTTTTACAGCTGATACAGGATTTTTATATGTTTTTTATAATTTAAAATCGCAGGACCAGATTTTCTACAAATGCGGGCAATAATAAATACTGTTTCAAGTTTGTGGTTTGTGTAGTTCGTTTATTTAATAAATTTGTCACTGGGTTTCCACGCATTTTCCTAATATGAATCTACCTGAATCTGATAGTGAAGATGAACTACCCCCCGGCTGGGAGGAAAGGGTTACAGTGGATGGTAGTGTGTTTTACGCGAATCATTTAACGAAAAATACGCAATGGACTCACCCCAGGACAGGAAAGAAAAAGAAGGTATTTTATGGATAACTGAACTAATTAGCTTCATGAATATTTAATAAATTGATAAAATGTGTAATATTTAAGCACACATTTCATATCTTTAGTATGACAACTTTTTTTGTTGAAAATTAATTTGTAATTTCTTAAATTAAACAATATTCTTAAATTCTTGATTAAAAAAATAAATCAAAAAGATATTTAATAAGCTAAATCAAAAATGGAGTAATTTTTAGCTAATATATAGGATAAAATTTTTGTTTTTTATTTAATAATAATTTAAATCAACATTTTAGGTATCAGGTGATCTTCCTTTTGGCTGGCAAAGATGTGTTGACAAAAACACAGGAAAAGTAATTTATGTGGACCACGAAAATCGCAGAACTACTTATACAGATCCCAGATTGGCTTTTGCTGTTGAGGAAAAGGAACATGTGAACGATTACAGGCAGAGATTTGATGCTTCCAGC